>NC_053450.1:64062096-64206685 GCF_015227805.2 Hirundo rustica
AATACTTAATTTCTACTTCATGAAGATACAATAATCTAATCAAGGCATCTCTCAAATAATTTTTGACTGAGACTTCCATGCCTTTTACTGAAATATCTTCCATTATTTCTGTGTCCCTTTTGTTTCTTGATTGTCTGTCTGTCTGTCACAGAATTACAGCATGGTTGAGGTTAGAAGCAGCTTCTGGAAGTCATCTGGTCTAAATTCCCTGCTCAAACAGGGCCACCTACAGCTAGATGCACAGAACCATATCCAGAGAGTGCCTGAATATCTCCAAGAATGGAAAATGGACCACCTCTCTGGGCAACCCATGCTGGTAGTTGATCACCCCCACAGTATAAAAGGTTTTTGCGTAGGTGCAGACATCATCTCCTGTGTTTCAGTTTGTGTCCATTGCCTTTTCGTCTTTCACTGGAACAGCTTTTACAAATCCCATTACAAGGAGAAGCTGTACATCTATTTATAATATCACTCTTTACAATTCTCTTGGTTTTGGTCAGGACAGAGTTAATTTTTTCACCATGAGGGGGTGGAGCCTAGAGCTGGGTGGGCTTGCCTGGGTTGTTGTCCAATACACTCAAATCATCATGGGGGTAAAAGTAAGGGACTTTCCCTTCCCGGAAGAAGGGTATGGCCTCGGTGGAAAAATGTGTATCAGGAGAAGTAAACCTATCTGCCCTTGTTCACTGCTGCCCAGGGGCCCTTAGTGAGCATTTTGAGTATAAATCACCCTCTTTTTTGGTACACCTTTGTTATTAATATTGTTTCTGTTAGTGTTGATTTTTCTTAGTTAATTGCTTTTTCCAATAAATTGTTTTTATCTCAGCCTGTGAGCTCTACCTGATCACCCCCTCCTCTCGCCAGAAGAGGAGGGAAATGGCTCATGGTTTTCTTTTTAGTGGAAGTACTACCTTGCCTAAACCACAACATCAATACATAACGGAAAATAAAATCACAAAAATTTCTAGTCTGCTTTTGTTCAGTACTCCCTGGTATCTACAGCATGAAGTCATCCTAATTGGCCCTGTCTGTGAATCTGGTACTGGGGGCTCATCTTCATTTGGTTATTTGTTGTAGTGTCCTGGATCTTTGAAATATTTCTTTTTCCGTTTTCATCACCGAAAACTCCCGGCGGAAACAAGCATAGTAGACTCTCCCTCTTCTCTTTTTTGTGCTTCTTGATAGGTCACTAGGTCAGAAAACTATTGGTAACATGAAAAATTGCTGTTTTTTTTCCTCTTCAGATGAAAACATTTCATCCATGTTCCCAATTTACTGGTCGTTTGATCTCATGTTATTCATACTATGCTTAAGAAAACCTGTGCTTGAGCGTAGGAAATATGCTAATGTTTCCTTTAAGGATCATGCACAACTCTTGCAGTAATGGTCACCAAGTTAACAGAAATGTCTTCTGTTGCAGTGAACTGGTCATATGCCAAGCATGATATTCTTGGCATTGCTTCTACTCTGTCATCACAGCTTAACTTATTGAGCTGGGACGTGCTAAGATTGTGAATGGCCTTGAGTTTTCTGCCTTCAGTGAGTGCCACAGCCTGGGTAATTCTTATGATAGGCAGGTTTGGTTCAGAGACACAGGTCAAACTTCTGCTGGCTTTACACATATATAAAGATGCAGTGCTGTAGACTGGTAAAATAACATGAATTTTCAAGTCTTAAAGGGGTTCCCAAATGATACTTCTTTCAGAAAGAAGTTAGTTCACAGATGGTTTAAGTGCTCAGAACATCAAAACTCAACTTATTTATTCTATCTATCAATACACGGCCAACATGAAACATACCCCCAGTGACGGAAACTGCTAGACAGTCAGATATTCAAGGTCAGGGTGTACCCCAAATACACAATGTAGTTTTATTAAATTTTTTCTAGTACTTTGGCTTTTGTGTATTTTGCTTATTTACTTGATGTTTCAATAGTAAGTCGGACTTTTATTTGTACACTGGACATGAGCATACAGGGAAAAAGAAGCAAAACCTCAAAACCTATGCACTACATCCACAGGATTTAAAGTAAGGAAAATAAAGTAAAGTAAGAGCATCACCTAATGCTTTCTCTTTAGGCTTAGATTATATTCTTGTGTTTGACATTACAGAAGTTCAAGACTGATGTTACATGCCACATGGGCTACAATAAGTGCAATGGAGAGAGATAAGGATGGCAGTCTCAGCTACATGTTTCCATTATTTTGTGGATTAGAAATGGGCAGATCTCTAAATGCCTTATTTTTCTTGGGACAAGAGACCAAAGTACTGACCGGGATATGTATATATACACACACATATACACTATTTCTTACATATTTGTGTTAACAGTTACTAAGATTTGTTCAATCAAGTGTGGCTTACTAGAAACTAGAATCTACAAGCCAACTTTGACTATATCGAAATATTTTGACCTAAAAATATATGAGAATTACTATCCATATTTGGAAAGATTTATGACTTTTAAAGTTTTGCCTTTAATGGTCTTTTCACAGGTACAGGTTTTCTGTTATGGGTTTTGATTTTCTTTTTATTTGTTGGTTTGATTTTTTTCCCCCTTGGCCTTAATTTTAATTTGGATAAAAGAAATTTTTCTCTAATTCATGGGGTCTCCTATAATCTGCGAGTCACGATTGCAACAAAATTCTCTAGGCTGACAATTTTGTTGGGACCTAGTGACTGACTCCTACAGTATTCTGTCAAAACATGTTACTAAGACCCTTTGTGATGATTAGTGATATGGCATTGTTTCTTCATAAGCAGCAAATGGTGTGTGTGTATCTGAATTAAGAGGATTTAACTCTTTGTTTTTGTTGTGGACTCTGGCCTTTAGTCCGTGCTAGAATTCCAATCCGTAATAGTTCTGAACATAAATTAGTTATTATTGTTATGCTTTGTATAGAAGCAGTGCATCAGAAATCTACATGAGCTCTTAAGCACTGAACTTCTGTTGATACTGATGAAAATAAGGCTACTAAAAAGACTGTGGTGCTGCCCTTATGGAACCACAGTAAGAATCCCCAGGCAAAGACGAGTTGCCCTGGAGACATACTTAAATCCTTATATCATATATCAATCCAATTGCAAATAATCTGTCTTCTCATGTCGACTATTCAGGTGGTGTTGTTTTTTTTGTGGTTTTTTTTTTTTTTTTTTAAGTGAAGAAAAGCAGTCTGGAGAAATGTCTTTCATAAAAATATTAACTGTATTTTATTTATTCCCAAGGTTGTAATTTTAATAGGTGGTAGTCCAGGAAGTCTGAGGATGTTTTTAGAAAGGTTATCAAACAAGAGCTGCTATAAATTTAATTCATACTTCACACAAGCCTTGAGAGAAATTCACTGTGCTAGTGGAGAGTGAATGATTAACACTAGGGTTTTGATGTGCAACTGAATGAGACTGCCTCTTCTAGTCAGTCTGTGCTGGGTGAAGCTGTTACAGCAAACTGATTGCCAATACAGTGAATGCTGTAGTGCCACATTCAGGTCCTGGTGACAGGGTCGTGAAGCCAAGAGGCTGCTGGTAAAGAGAGAAGGGAAGGCTGACACACTTCCCAGAAGACTGCATAGTGGTGTCATCCCTCCTGATTCACGCAGACTTTTTAGATCCTCACAACTGGACAGGACTTTTCCAACTCATGAAGTCTTTCACCTCAAAGAAAAGTCCGTGAAAGTCTTGAAGTTACTTCATAAGCTTCTTGCAATTTTAATGGTAGGTTTGTGTTTTCATCGAAGTTGAACACTCTTATTCAACCAGAAGTCTAAAAGCACTTGGTAAGCATGTGGGAGACAAAACCCCTGAGAAAAAGCTAAAACACTCTGCATCATAAACACCATCCTCATCATGATTTCATTCTTACTGTCTGCATTAGGATCAACCATTAGTCTTACATAGAAAAGCCTAGTTGTCTTTTCTCTATTCTTGATAAGGTTCAGAAGAGGTAAGACTAATCTGATGAATCAGAGGGATTTAGAGAAGACATAAATCTTCTTTTTATATTTTAAAATAATAAAAGTGTCAGAATAAAAAGTTCTAAAAGAGAACTGGCACTTGAAGACAAAATCTTGTGAAATAGTGTATGTAAAATTTTTTGCAGTTATAATGAAACTTTTACAATCTCAAAATACCCGTTTTCAGAACTTACTTTGCAACTGGTCTTAAACACATTTTCTTGAGCCTGAAAAAAGGGGAACATTAAAGTTAAAGCATTGTCTAGAACAACATCTCTTTCAAAGCACTTTTCTTGTGTCTTAGTTTTGGGTAAGATGTTTTCCAGATAAAAGAAGTAGATCACTTTCATTCATGCCATTTCATGTTCTTTTAATTCTACAAATGATTTATATTGCATGCATATGCATGTAATGCACAGCAAATAATATAGCCATAGTGTCCCATTACCTGTGCTGCCCAGGAGCACAGGCTTCACAACAAAATAGGGAAGGAATTGCAACGTGACAGTACAGATACCCTCCACAGCAAAGCACAGCAGGCTTTTCTTGACAGGTCATGTCACAAAGTGGGGTTTGCAGCAAAAGTGCAAGTTGTGAAGCGCAGTGTATCTTAGCTGGTAGATCACTGCTGGTTGAACAGCACAGCCTAACATGAGAACACAAGCTGTATTCACTGTGTAAGGAAAGAGGGACTGCGTTGAGAATTTGGCAAGCTACTGCCTCTATCATAGGGCTTGGATGGTAAAGCCTGGACAGCTGTAGTTGGACAGAGTAGCATGAAAATGACAGAATCCCAGCAACTGCATGCTTTGGTTTGATGTACTGGTGTTTTGACTACCCAGTAATGCAGGGATTTTCTTGCCATAATGCAGCAATGACTGCATAACACAGCACAACATGGCAGTGACTGCACTTCATGGCAGTGCAGACATTGCAGTGCACTGATTCTATTTGGTTGGCTCTGCTTTCTGTAAACTGATTATTACTTCTCTTTCATGCATTTTCTCATTTACAACTTGCTTCACTGAGTTCACTTAGCCAGGGCGCATCCTTTGTAGACAGAAAAACAAAAGGGAAATGTTCTTATTTAGAAAGAGAAGCCTGTAGCTAGCATGCTGAAGAGTGATTCCATATTCACTTCACAACCTCATCACTTGCTCTCTAAATAGCACTGCCACATCCCATTCACAAAAGAGGAGCATAAATAGCCTTCTGTTTTATTTCCCCAAGTTGTTATTTGAAGACATGTGGCATTGTATTCAGAAGTTTGTAGATTTTGGGTTTGTAGATTTTGTAGATTTTGGGTTCACTTTTTTTCATGTTTGCAACAATTGCTCCTCCTTGGTTTGGTTTGTCTTTGTGGATTTCTGTGGGGGTTTTTTTGTTCTTTCTCTCTACTACTGAAGAGTAATTTGGTGGTATTAATCAGAAGTTTCACCAAAAACTTCAGTGTCCCTAGGCTAACACACTGACTTTAGTACAAAGGAGAAAAGTTGAATGATTTGATTTTTTGAGTATGAACTAGATTATCACCAGTTAGATTAGATGCACAATGGGAAAACATGATGTTGTTCAGTAACGTCATGAATCAAGCAAACCAATTCTATACTAATCTTGCTATCTAAAACTATTTCAAGTAACATTTTTATTGAATCCCTCTGCATAGGTGGGTGCAATCTTATTATAAGTGCAGAATGAGTGTTCTGGGATTAAAAAAAAAAAAATAGGCAACAAAACTCAAAATTTAATTGCTATGTGTTTTCAATCAGAGATTTCCATGAGCACCATGTGACTCAGAGATGTAAAACTGCACATTTGCAGTTTTCTTCTTACATCCAGTGCATTCAGACAACTCCACAGTCAATGGACAGGAAAGAGTCTTGGTCCTCCACACCTGTACAAGGCTTAGTGTCACCTTGAGTGCTGTGACAACACCAAAGAGAAAGATATCAATGCTTGTATTGAACAATATGTTATGTATTTAATGGGTAAAAGGACCAAGTATCACTTGCAGTTTAGGGTTGTTTTTTTCTGTTAATCATGGTACATACAGGAATCCATCACAGGACAAAACACTGCTGATGTTTATTCTTGTAACCCTCTAAACTAGCAGCATATCTTATCCCCATTTTACAGAGGGAAAACTTGAACAACTAAAGTACTTGCCATTGGAAATCTGAATCAGAGCTGGGAAATAGATATAGTCACTCCCAAATTTGAGCTTGAGCACTATGCCAAAAGGCACTTTGGTTTGGCATACATTAGGAACAAAAGTACATTGAGCTACTTTTATAATGAAAACTTTTTCTTCCAAATTGAATCTAGTGGTGTGAACTCAAAATTTTATTCCAGGAAATGCTATAGTTCCAGGTGCCCACACAGAATAAACATGGAAAAGTTGCAATATCCCTCATCTCTCAGAGACAGACGGTGTGACATGAGGTAGGTAGCACAGTTTCTACAGTATGTTAAAGAAAATACTCATAAAGTTTTTGGTAGACTATTTTTAAACTGGAAAACTTTGTATTATAATAAGTGACAATTGGAGGTACAGCTCAAAGGACAACATATAATTAGCGTACAAGCTCTTACTATTTTTCACCTCAATAAAGAACATACTTTTCTAGCATTATCAGTATATAATTTTAATAAATAAAGCTATATTTTCAAAATTTTTTGGAAAAAAAATCCCCTATTAAGCATTTGTTCAGACACAGAACATAAACCATAAGATGTGCTTTTCCTCTTTTCAGAATTTGTAGGCAAGTGGTTAAAATTTTGCTACTTAATAAGTACAAAACAAACCACTTGTGCATGAGATATGCTGAAAACAAATGAATTAATTTTAGTACAAGCAAATGAATAACTGTGGTTCTGAGCAAAATCTGTTTTGGTCAGAATAATTCCACTGCTCTATGTTTGCCAATGTTGCTGCCACGCACTTGGGTTCCCTGGAATGAGGCCATCAATTTCAGCAGTGTAGAATGAAAAGCTGAAGCAAGAAGTGTAAATAAGCATACTGTGCTTTTGAAGAGGTGATCCAAAAAGCCTGGGAAATGGAAAATAGTTGTTATTATGTACTCATTGTAGATAAAGCAATATATGTTACAACGTCCTAGAGAGTTAACGCATGTGTGAAACCAGGAAAGGAAACTGCTTTCAGATAAAGGGTCCTTTTCTAAGCTGTGTGAAGTTCTACCCCTGCATTTTTGTATGTTCCTGTGTTTATCCGCACAAGTAACCAGCAGGAATGACTTTTGAGTGACGTGGCACCACCCTCGTGTGACTACAGAATCAGGTCCTCTGGATTTGATCGTGGAAATTGACATAAAGTAATGGGGGTCTATACATTGGAAAAGCAATAATAGGTGGAACAAAGTTCTCCCGTGCTATAAGAATATACTTTTGTTGACTACCTCTACTAATTTCAATAGGGCAAGCCTATTGTGGAAGGTGATGGGTTTCAAAAAAATAGACATTGGTAATGAAACTGCATATTAATTTTGATGACAACATCATGCAAGGGATCTGAAAGAAAATAATGTGAAATAACAGGAAGTATTTTGTTTATGCACTTTAAGCCAGATATTTACATTGGCTTATCCATTATCATATTCATTATTGTATTTATTTTGCATCGATTATTCATAATGATTGACTACAAATGTATTCCTGTTTAGATTTTATGAATGGTTAATCCCCTACAATCCTCTCTCATCCATATTTTTCCTTTTCAGAGCATAATGATAATGCTTATTATGAAATAAGAAACAGGTGTAGGACTTGATCTGTAGAGTGCATAAAAAAAAAAAAATGTCTTTCAATGAAACTATACAAATAAATGTATCTCATTTCAATTACTTTGGAAAGTGGTCTTTGCACTTCTACCAAAAGTAAATTTTTGATATTTCAGACCAAAATAATAATCTTAACACTTTTGGTGTGGGAGTGATTTAAGATCATTTTTATACTTATGGTATTTTTTATATCTAGAATTGAATCACAGAAATGCTAACTAGAGAAAATTATAATTAAAAGAAACCCTAATAAAGCTAAGATGGAAATGACAGGGATGAAGAGCTCAGATATAAAAAGTAAACATTTATACATCTGTTTCCCACAGGCTGACAAACGCCCCTCTTTGATGTTGGATTGGTGCTCTATCTTTCAGACATCTGTCAAATATTTTAAACCAGTATCACCAGTATACTAACCATCATTTTGGGGATGTAAGAAGTTATGTTATTAAAATAAAAACCAACAAAACCCAAAAAAACCCTAAGGGGAAGGTGGGTCAGATAATAAACATATATTTCAGATTTCTCGTAAAACAGCCTTTCATAGCATTGTTGGCCAGACACTATTTAACTGAGCTCATTGAACAACACATAACTTAGAACACTTCAAGAATCTTCAGTACTCAAGAATCTCATCTAAAATAATAGATTTACAATCAGTTTATGACCTTCCCAGCTTTCACGTCCTCTGTTTGTCTTGCTTGTGTTCTGTTAAACAAGAAAAGTGTTGTGACCCATAATTGCAGGCAGATTCACAGCAGGTTTTGAGGAGCTTTTTTTGCCACGGTGTCCGAGCTGTCTCCATCTGCTGCTGTCTTGTGTGCTCCCCACGGGGGGACCTGGCTAATTTTTCAGTCAATTAGCAGAAGGGTTGCTTTTGTTCTCCAAGTGCACCCCCCTGGGCTCCTCTTACACCCTGGACACACTATTCAGATGTTGAGAGTTTTCAAAAAGCATATCATGTTATTTTTTTTTCTACTGACCTTTGTGACATTGTTGAGCAAATGCTGTCTCTTGTAATCATAGACACTTACATTAAACTGTTTAGATTAACTTTGGAATGGTTTTAATATGAATATTAATCTATATGTAGTAATGACTTTTCTTAAATGATCTCTGAAATCTTGTATCAAGGCCTAGTCATAGCTTTTAATTCAGAAAGAACCAGTTGACATACTAATATCTGCATTGTGATCATTATTTACTATATTATTTACTCTTAAAAAAAAACAAACAAAAAAACCTTAGCAATTGCTTCTGCTACTTACCTTCTAGCAAGGAACATTTAAATGTTGAAGAGAAACTTCAGGTTATGAACACAACTCCAGTTTCAGTGAAAAGTACTTACGTATCACATGAAAAAAAGAGCTTGAAAGTGTAGGTTTAATTTGGCACATGTATGTTTATCCTTTTGCATAACTAGCAGAGGGGCAATGCAAACATTATATAGTGGTGGAATAATAATCTGATATTCAGGCTTCTTGTGTATTCTTTGTGTTGCTTTCTATGAATTTTAATCAGGATTTGCCTAATATGCACTGCTTGCAAGAGAGAAAATGCCGTTATTTCAGTATAACAAAATATTACTAGATTTCTGGAAAAAAAGCCAGTGTTTTCTTCTGAAAAAATATAGTTGAGCTAACAGAAAGCAATATGCTTTAAGCCCCCAATTTATGCACATTCCATTTGGAATGCTACCTTGCTGAGGTGTCCCTGAGCCTAATCGGCTTCAAGAAATTTCAGAACATCAGTTTACAGTTTACATATGATATTCTCCATGTGCTATAGCTACCATTGTATACTGTGGGAGGATATCGAATCCTTCTCTTTAATGTCACTGTCATATCTTTTATTTGTGATTTCTACCTTGGATGAAAATGCAGATCAGTGAGGGTATTTTTATTTCTCCTTAGCTCCATGATCACGCTGCTACTTTTTACAGCAGGATATCAAGTGAGTTCGTTTTTCTGTAACCTTTCATCTGCCCAGCCTCTCGGCTATATCTTTCTATAGTTAATAAATATACTTTTTCTCAGTGTTAAGCAATAAAATATTCACTGGGTCTGAGCTGGGGTTAACAGATTTCTGAAAATTTTATTGCGTGACAGCCTGTCCTGAATAATCCCCTCAGCTGTCTCATGTTCTGGGGCAGAAATGATCTTATGTGTCACTCTAATAGTCTAGAATTACACTTGTATCACTGTCACCAGCATATGGGGCTGTGTATACCCCTAGGCCCAGCTCCCTCTCTTTCACGGCATTTAAAATGATAACATTTGGCAAAGCCAGTTTTGACAGAAAGTGAACTCTCCTTTCCGCGCCGATGACAAAGGCAGCCACTGGAGGCCTGACACCGAGCAGCCAGTCATCATCCTCTTTGCTGGGTAATGATCGCGGGCTTCCCTCCTCTTAATAACCACCTCGCTGCAAGGGGAGGCTGCAGCGCAGGTCTTCACTTAATTATACAGTCTTCGTCTTAAGTGCTTTATTCATGTGAGGCCTTCAGCTGCTCAGGCGTTATCGTGGCTTTTCTTTTTTTCCATGCTGCCAAAATGTACTGATTGCTGGGCAGGCAATGGGAGAAGGAAGGACTTTGGGAAAATAACAGGCAGGAAAGCAAAGCGGTGTGGATATACTCACAGGCAAAAAAAAAAAAAGAAAAAAAAGAAAAAAAAATCAGAACTGCATTTTTATTATCGTGATAAGTCTATGAATGCATTGCACTGCTAATTGTAGCAGCTAAAGGTGGTATACAGCCTGAGAGGAAGAAAAAAAGAGAAAGATCCCAAATGAAAGAAAAGAAAAGGAAGGGGAAAAAAAGTTACTCTCTAAAAGTAGGCTAGACCCTTAAAGGTCATTTTTAAATACAAACAAAATAAAATGTGGCAACTCAGGAACTTGGAACTTGTGTGAATCTTTTATGTAGGGTTGCTAAACCAACCAGTAGAAATTTATGAAATGCAGAAGGCTCTGCCGGCAGCTGTTCCTGGGAGTCAAGGGAGGACATAAGACATTATTTACTGTTGCCACTATGCAAACTGTATTCATATTTTCCTCCCACACCTGCAATTTTAGTTTAGAGTTTGAATTTGGAGGATATTCTCTTCTTACAGTTTACTTTTACCATTCTAACTGTGTGCATGTAAAGGAAGCCCTGACTCATTTCCCCATTTCCCCTTCTACATTATGAATCTTGTCTGAAACTATAATAATTCCCAGTAGATTACTTTACTGACATATGGTTCAGTCTGCTCTTAGATAGTAAGCATTTCAGGATGACTATTAAAAAAAAGTATAAACAAACCTTTTTTCTTCCCATCTTCTCCCCCAGCTATATTAATACAATGTTATCTACAAATATTTTCAGATACATAGATGACTTTGTCCACACCATGGAAATGTCCACTATTGTTGATATCCAGGTGATTGTGCTGATATCCATATGTTGATTTTAGAAACATCTGGGGAGGCTCTTCAGTTTTCTTGAACTCCTGTTTCAGAAAAGAAAAGCTGTCTGGAACTGTCTTTCATTACCAGTGCACTGTGAAATGCACTCCATAATATGGAGAAATGAGCAATGGTCTGGACCACAGCAGTTTCACAGAGATCTGGAGAACTGATCCATCTCAAAAAAGGGAAGAATTTAAAAAAAAAAAAAAAAAAAAAAAAAAAAAAAAAAAAAAAATTATCCCAGAAAATTAACTTGTGAGAGTGTTGGATTATAATCTGAACTGTTTGAAATTTGATTTCAACCAAATTCCAGATCTTTTGTGTTTCAGTCAATTCTCTTTCTACAATGGCAATCTCTTAAGGCTTACCACTGCACAACCTGAAACCCAATGATATGGCTGCATGAAGCGTAATGCTCAATGACCTCTTTTGTAGGACTATAGAGATCTCATTAACATTAATACCGTTTGTGAAGAACCTTAGGACAATGGGAATCAGAGCTTTAAAAAAATGCATTCACCCACAGATGTGCATTGAAATTTTAAAGACATGTACTGGATTGTTAGGAATATGCACACTGAATTTTAAACAAATCCCTGAAGTTTCTAGTGCCACGGTTTAAGCACTTCATTCTCTGTTATGTGCAGTGACTTTCATGAACAGCTTAAAGCAGTGATATGAACTATTTGCCTGAAACAACTCTGCACTCATACCGTGGATCTCCTGACAGCTCTGTCACGATTCTACCCACTGAGACACAAGCAGTCCCTCTCCACACACACACACACACACACACACTTGTTCTTGTTACTGTGATTAATAAACCTCAGGTAACCAGTAGGTACAGAGTTAACATGTGCATATCTTTGAACTTGGATCCTCACTGCTTTGTCCAGGTGCTCGATCAAGCTCAGTACATCTACTATTAAAAGCCATACAATGACTCTAGGTATGACCCCTTGTGATCAATATAAACCTTTCTTCCCTGTCTAATAGAGACATTGGTATCTTCAGGTTAAAATTATTTATCCTTGACTTGTCATTTCTGTTAACTTCTGGCTTTATATGATTGTGTGTGTGCATCTAAACACACCCTTATTTGTGTGAATGCTTATACATAGAGATGCACAAACCCACAAACGCATGTGCAAATATATAAGTATTTACAGAATTATATGCTGGGTTCACTAATTAAGCACTGCTTACATGTGTATTAATTTGGCTGTGCCTGTTAGTATTTCCAAATAATTTAGTAGTTGATGTCAGTAATTTATTGGCAATGCTGATGTTCAGTGGTGGGCAGAGAGGAAAACAATAGTGAGGAAGAAGAACTTGGTCAGGTTACAAGTTACTGATAATGAGTTTAAAGAAAATGAGCCCCATCAGACAAGTATATAACCATACATACCCAGATAAATGGAGCTTTATACTACTGTATGGAGACAGTGGCAGTAATAGATTCAGTGTAAGTGGCAAGCTTTGATCATTTTTCTTCATGAGGAAGATCTCACATCTAAGGCAAGATGGTATCATTCCACAATGGATGCCTATAGACACAGAGAAGCTCATTACTCACCCTGTTACGTGATGATGAAAGAGCATAGCGAAGTTAAGATGTAGTGGCTTGGTTCTGCCTATATAGCTGGTCCAAGAAGAGTTAACAGTCCTTCACTGTGAATTTTGGCCTCACAGTGTTGTTAGCTTTTCTGTAAAAACAGAAACTCTTGGGTTTTGTCTTCAGGATTCAAGCTGTGGCATTTTCAGCTGTATTTCTTAAGGCAGCGAAAAAGTTCTATTAAAAAAGTGCAAGAAAGTAGCAGGGGAAAAAAACAGAACTGTGAACCATGTAACAACCTGCATTTTTGCACATTCTGATACTCATCTGTTAAAATCCATGCAGTATGTCAGAATTCAGTTACATGAAAAAAGGATGCTTGCAAATTATTTCTAAACTTTATGGAAATTTTGTCTTCTTATCAACTGTTGCATCATCCAAAACTGTTAGAAAACAATCAAGCCAAGCTTCTAAACACCATGCATACCTGCTAGTCATGATTCCCTCCAGGCAAACATCCGATTGAAGAATCTGTTACCACATTAGGAAGATGTGATTTTGACAATCAAACTATCATAAAATTAGTTGCCAGGTTGCTTTTTAAAGATTTCTGCATCCAGTTCAGAGTATAAACTCAGCTGAACATATGGACCACACAGCATGCCACTCTCTGTCTCACATTCATATGCTCAGTGGCCAAGACACTTTACCTTGCAAAATGTGCAAAATCCATCACATCACCAAATAGACTTTTATTTGTATTTGTTCTGATAAACCATTTTCCTAATGGGATGACCTTGTAATATCAAATTTTAGAGGAGAAACTTTGTACAGTCACATGGATGAGTTCAATTTCTCAGAAATTGAACAGATTGCTTTACTCAGAAAATCTCAAGACTGGGGCATGCCAGAAGAGTTATTTATCTGGCAGCGTTAAGAAGTTACAATAACAAAAGATGAATATAGACTCTTTCCCCTCTCTTTCTCCAGATAATTTTCGTTTTAAGGTACAAAACAGGTATTTTAGAAAATTTGAATACTATACTTTGCACAAAAATTGGCATTCTGAAGAACCTCAACTACATGGTTTAGCTTCTGTACCTTTTTCAGAAGCAAACTGAAGAGAGTTTTCTCTTTTTCTTCATCTTTTTAGACTGTGTTTATTTGGATATTGTTGCTTAATAGGTGAATGCATAGTATCTGGCAATATTATAGGGCAGTAAAGAGTGGGAGAAGAGTGCAGGGCAATTACAATGAATCTTATTTTGTCTTCTACTTTGTCTTGTTATTTGACATGAGAGAAAAAAAATTGAGGGGAAGATGGCTGGTTTGGTTGGCTGTGCACTCAGGAGTCATATTCTTCACAGCATAGTGAGGGTGATGCACTTGGATAAGAATAAATTACAGTATCAGAAAAACACTTTTTTTTTAAATTAACGAATGATCAAAAAAAGGCAAGGAAGTAATCTTTAGAGAAAAAAATGAGACTGTACACTCTCTACATGCTAATTTTTGACTGGAATGCAGATAGTAAGGGTACAAAATTGTCATACTGTGAATATAGAATTCTTTGATAGTATCACATATGAAGAATTTGCTTTGGCCTTGTGCACATTGAGTTAAACTGTATGAAGTGCAAGCTTGTTGTAAACTCTTGTAAATATCATTGTGCCAGCCTTTTTGATCTTCTATATGCTGGAATTAAGCAAACTTAACAGTTAACCAGTGTGAAGTAATTTGTATTCACATTTGTTTATGAGTTAAATCCTTGTCCTTTCATGGATGAACCTCAGAATTTTTTTTTCAGCTATCCTATATACTCAAATATCTATCAACTTGTAACATGGAATTATGGTAACAGAAGTTAGACAGACAAAATGCAAATGGTTACACAACAGTAGGGGGAAATTGAACTTTGATTTTCGAGGTTCATTGTATCTGTCTGGTTCAGAATACGTCACAGTTTCTCTATACCTGATGAGAATTCCTTATACTGGTACATCATACCTCTACTTGAACCAAAGCAATTATCCAAGCCATAATAGGAATTATACTGGAGGAGAACTACAGTGTTAGGACCACTTCAGACAGGGTGAAGTCATACTCACTTGAGTCAGAATCAAGTGTATGAAGTGTAATGGTGACTATGAGGCTGATGAATGAATGGCCATTTAAAAGAGTTCTATTTCAAAGGAAGAGAAGAGTATGTGTAGAACATAAAAATAGAAATGCTTTGTGGCAGGAGATTGGACCAACAGCTATGAGAAACAATGGTTAATACTACTGGAAATAGTTTGGTCTTATTCATGATCATAAGAAGTTTTACTGCTACTGTGAGAATGATGAGAGCATTGTTTTGTTATACCACAGGCAGTAAGGAAAGATGAAGAACAATAAGCCTGTTTTTATATCAGGAAATAGAAGTGCTACAAAAATTGATATCAGACAGAGCATTGAAAAGAAAAAGTTCTAGGTTATGGGTACCAGTATTTGTCCATAGAAAACAAAAAGAAAACTACATAAGAATTTTAAGGTAATAGTAGAAGCAAAAGTAATTTTGTATTTAAGTTATACTGGGCAGAGTAAGGTTGGAATTTATTTGTGTGCTATCATGTGCTCTAAATGGCTTTAAACATCAAGTGTGGAGTAAGCTCGCAAAGACTGAAGAAGTTAAGAAAGATGACAATAGTACCCATAGTAATGTTTTCTTTTAATTCAAATATGTCCAAATATGTTCAAATGTGTTTGTTGTCACCTGGAAAGAACTTTCAGAAAAGATCAGAAAAGCATCTGGAGATTAATATTACTAAAGGTTGCCACTGAGGCTTGACTCTTATTATGGTGTTCCCATAAAATAAGTTTTCAACATCATTTTTACTGCTTGAAAAAATGTAGCTAAGTAAAAATATGACTCATTATGAAATTTAGTATTAATCTCAATACCTGCTTGTGTGAGCATTTGACATCCATTTTCTACTCAGTAAAGATGTTTAGCAATGTAATTCAATACCTGTTCTTATTATTCTGTTTTCTTGCCAGATCATGTCAATGACAAATTGAACCTCAATAAGGAAAAAAAAACCACAAAAAACACCTTGAAGAAAAGAGAGAAGCCATTAAAAAATATAGATAATGGAACAATTAAATAAGACCCAAATGCTTTAATTTCATAATGGAAGAAAATAATCTGAATCTATCCATTGAATTTAGTATGACTTAGAGATGCTTTCATGAGTCACTGGATCTGAGCTGATATGCTCTGCTGAAAGATGAGGCCTATGGCTTAGATTGCTCTGTGCTAATGCCTCTGTGCTGGATCAGAGTGAACTTTTGCCTGGCCAGGCTGACAACAGGTGGATTGAGTCTGGTTCTGTTTTTATCCATCCATGCAAACATGCCTACTGACACCTTTCAAGAACTGGACTTCATGTCTATCATATGATGAGAAAAAGTGTCACAGTTCAAGTCAGCCTTTATTTGGCAGTGTATTGGATTGAATACTATTGTATTTTAAATGGTCCATGAATATGACAAAAATGTTATATTTTCTTCAAAGTAAAATAAAATTAGCAAGGTACTATACCAGGAAAAAACAAAACCAAACCAAGCCAAAACCGAAGCACCATAAAAACCATAAAAAACTATGTTAGCATTATTCTGACACATCTGGGAAACTGTCTTTGACTTCCCACTGTCGCAAGCACTTCAGCAAGTAGAATAAGCAAAGGCCCAGCATTGGGAGGAGGGGTAGGACAGGTTTCTATTATAGCAGAATTCAGGCATTCAAATCTGAATTGGATATCTTTAACCTGTGCTCTTCATGATCAAGAAACTGTCACTTCCTGGCAAAAAGCATTGCAGTAAGTCTCTTAGTGGATGTTTGCAAGTTTGCATACGGAGAATTTTTCAGGAGAAGTGGAGAGCCATTTACAATACTCTTTGCCAAAGTCTTCAGGACATTGCTGCTGTGTGTCTGAACCTCCAGTACCACATGGGTACGATCTTTCATGGGTGATCTTGTTTAGATAAGATAGCTCTTCATGACCATGTGGCCTCTTTTCCTGTCAATGGCTTTTATCTATTCTGAGGCTGAGAGAGACGTGGGAATGTTGTGCAACAATATGAAAGCAATATTTCAGGCATTCAAAAAACCTTGACTGAATTTGTGGTCTCCCATTTATTCAGAATGCAATGTGAAAGCTAGAGGTCTTGAAAAGTACAAACCCGAACACCAGTAATTTTCACCTGAACTCATTCAAACTGAAGCCAGCAGGTTTCAAAGAGCTCTAATAATTACTGAGAGACTTAGCAAAGGCTTGTCTGATCCTATATCTGTGACTTAGTACAGCATTCTAACCTGCTTTCACACTCTCCGTAGCTAAATTAGGAGCTCTTAGACAATGATGGATGGCAAGTCTGCCACACTCTGACTTTAAAGAAGTTGAAATAAAGTACCATCTGGAAAGAAATAATGGAAATGTGGATGGGCTGTTCAGTACACATGAAAATGTAAATAACACATATGAGGAACAGTGGAACTGAAAAGAAAGGCTTTAAGATATGTTTCCACCTTATCTTCCAAATAAGGTCTTGAAATTCCAGGTTATAGACCAATAAATACCATTGTAAGAAAAAAAGTATTTCTAACATGTAAAGGGAATTAGTATATATCCATAATAGAAACCATAAGAAGTATAATGGATATGCTCTCTGATACAGATATTTAAAGGCTCACATGGCAAAACTAGTCCTGGACGTAATATTTGGTCACAGCTGAAAAGAAGCAACAGAGAATTAGGAAAATGTGGCAACATTCTGAGTTACTTTAAGTTCTCTCTAAATAAGATACTGAAAGAAAATTTCACTCTTTAATTAACTTTAGTGGATCCAGACATGTACCATGCAGACTGAATTCATAAAGTGACAGAGACAGATAACAAAAAAGACTCATAATCAGTATGGTAGATAGTGTGTTTAAAACTATAAATTCTTTCAGTTAGGGAAATATATGTAAATGGTTCTACAATGTCTTTAAAATTTAAGCTGAGATACAACCCATTTGTAGTACTTTTTTTTTTTTTACAGCAGCAAACAAACAAATGCTCAAGTTGCGTTAAAAAATGCATTGTCACAGACATCTAACCTTGAACAAGAGCTGATTGATTAGATCTGACTCCAGCTGTATAACACCTCCTTGCTTATACAAATCCAGTTCATTTTTTTTTATTCATAGGCTACATCAGTTTTTAAAATATGACTGTTAAGGCCACATCATCACTGGAAAAAAATCTGGCTTGTTTCAGAGTTCAGGGAGCATTACTGAGAACTATTTTGTGTGTCTTTGATGAAATAAAACATTATGTTTTCAAAAAAAGTCAAAATAGGAACTGAATTCCTTTAAGAAATACAGTGATCTGTTATAGAGACTCAGTAAAATGTGATAAGGGAAGATTTATTTTGCATTCTGTATTTAAATAATGTTCTTTTTTGAATGTATAAATCTAATGCCAGTTTTCTGCCTTCTGTGGAAGAGACTGTGATGAATTTCTCTCTGTTTGGGTTCTGGACAGACTATGCATCTGTTGCAAATTTATTTGAATACCTGGATGTATGTATATCCTGATTAAACACTAATAGACACAGTGTAGCCATGCTACACAGGCACACTAATATGTTTGCTAAGCTGATCAATAGTAAGATTGATCAGTCTTTTGCTCAGCCAAGTTAATCATGGTATTGATCAGCTTAGCAAACACATCGCTTTCCTTGTGCAGTGCTACTGTATGAGGTCTCCTCTCCACCCCCAGCAACTGGACATCAGGAGATTTCAGAAAATGAAATATAACCACATTTTCTACAGTAAGTGCTCCTATTCCTTCAAGATCATCTTCTACAGATAACTATAACTTTTCATGATTAAGGCATGTGGATTCCTTATTCCTGTCTTGCAAGTTTGAGTGCTGTTGTTAAAAACCTGGGAAATTTCAGATTTTTTTTTTTTTCTAAGACATAAGACATCCAGCCCAGGCTCTGGCTATAGTAAGACCCTCTTTCTGGCATTAAGTATTTGAGATTTCCTCATTCTATGATTCCCTTAAAGGCATCTCTCATATTAGAGGCTCCAGGCTTTCTTATGGGAAATTGCTGCAATGAAAACTTACATTCAATCAGAAGATATGGATCTTAGGGTATATTATTAGCACAATTTTTAAATTTTTAACTCTGGAACAACATAAGACATTCAATAGCTTCAAATTAACATCAAAGGAAATTTCACAGTTATTTTCCTATATGTTGTGGCAAAAAAGGCACTCAACTATGAAAAAAGATCTATTTTACTTAAGCTATACCTCTCACATTTATTTTATAAAATAAATTCCCTGCTGCAACCACAAAACAGTGTTGAAATGGTTGCTGTTTTCATATGTACATGGTATATATGCTGGTATCATATGTACATATATACAAATAGCTACAAGTACTCATTTGTTTATTATGTTTGTTTATCAAGGGAAGTTGCAATTGGGAACAAGAGCATCTCAGAGCAGATATTCAGCAAACAGAAGCCAGATTTCCTCAACTCAAATTTTTTTCATACATTTTTTCTTAGCTAATGCCAAAATACCATTCTACACCATTCTTTGGGACATAAGAAATCATAATAGGAAATTGCTGTTCTAAGGTATAAGTAAGCTGGTGAGAAATTAGCATTACTGGGGGAAGATGCTATGGTACAGACTATATAGCTAGTTTGAGTGTAGCTAGAGGTAGAATCTTATAAACTGCACATTGCATGAAATTAGGTGGTAGGAAATTCATGCCAAAGTTTTCAAACGCTCAGCAGGCTTGATATGAGTTGAGAATGTTTGAAAACACCCAAGAAGTGTGATCTCCCCATAATTCATATTGTATATATTGTACTTGCTTCAGTCACTGTTGTGTGGTCACTGCACAGCCCCTGAAGACATATAAGGTCTTGTTAGCTGCTTGATTTCTGGCTAATCTAACAGTAATTTTTGTAAGAGTCCATAATTAGAGATTTCCACCTAAGACAGGTAGTTTCTTAAAGAGTTAGCCAACCTATCTGGCTGTAAAATATTCAGTATTGTGTCAGTTACATTTTGCAGAGCTCACTTTCATAATATAATGGAATATAATTGAAAATAGAAACAAAATGTATTGTCACATTTTTAAAATTTGAAAACATTAGTGCAAGACTGAATTTGAAAGTCTGAAAGATCTACATCTCCATTAAGGCCAGCTCAAATCCTACCTGCTTGACACTGTAGACAATTTCGTTTATGTGCCTTTGGTTGGCAAACCAAAAGAAAGACCCCAAAGCCACTAGCAATTATAAAATGCCAGCCTAAATTAAAAAATGTCAAAGCTTGACTTCTGATTAAGTAGCTGCCACCAGGCTATTATGAGCAAATTTTGCCTGTATAAGGGAATCACTAAGTCTTTATGATCAGTAAGGTTTTTTAGGGGTAGGTGGATTATCTGATTATTTTATCAGATAGAGAAAGGTGCAAGACTAAGACCCCTAGAAGCACAGTCTTATATCCAATCTTTGGAAAACACAGAACTCTCTCATTGTCCTGTTTATGCATCCAAAATTTAACTCACAAGATGAAAAAGGAGCTTCATCCATATTTAAACAACAAAAATGCTGATGAATGAACAGCAGCTAAAATGAGTATTTTCACAGAAAAAAAGAATTTTTAATAACATTAAAGAAAATAAATTGCTAGTCTCATCTTTCTTTTTAATGTTTTCCTAATATTTTAAACTGGAAGCTTTTTTGTGGTAAGCTGCACAGGTTGTTATATATGGGTTGGGCACAGAACAAGAAATGTCTGCTTTACTCTGACTGACATATAGGGGTGACTTTAAAATACAGCTTCTGCAAATGAGGTGTATTCTTCTTCTTTCTTCCTTTCACTGTGCAGCTGGCTGTGTGGCACCTCTGTCAAAAACATGGAGGGCCCAGGACTACAAAGAAGGTCATTTGTAATGAGGAGAGAAGGTGGAGTCTAAGCTGCAGGTCTCATACTGGCATTGCCAATAACTACAGCCCAGAGAAAGAAGGTCACAGTTCTGCAGGGCCCTGACTGTAAATGGTGCTTCTATCGCTTTAAAGACTACATAATTTCATTCCACTTAAGTCAGCAGACTGGGAATATGTGTAATGATCTTCTCTTCACCCTCCAGGGTCTGAGTAAGAATGGTTCCAAGACCAAGTTTTCTGGTTTCCATAAAGATTTCAAATGAAGATTTTAAATCTGTGTGCAAGAATATTGAAGGTGTTATTAACGCTTGTTTGAGCTTTAGGAATGCCCTTTGACATCCTCCATTACTATTCCAAGCAAGTGGTATAGGTATTTCAACTTAAATAACTGAAACCAATTCTTGCTTTTACAGGAAGTCTGAAGAGGTAATTTTAACACTACCTTGACTAAACTAAGAAAAGTTAAGTGGTCCATTTAAAGAATAGCTCACCACAATATTACTGACTTGGTTTTTTTGAGTGACAGAAAAGTCTTTTCCCTTTTTCATTTTTGCAAACCTGATGATTTTCTTTTTTTTTTTTCCCATTTCTATTTAAGAAAAAAAAAATCCTGACCTTATTTTTAGCATTCTTGGACTTATTCTCCACAGCATCTTTGATAGAAAATTTAAGGATTATGACTTTTTACTTCTCTTTTGTAAAATATCAATACTTTATGCTGAATCTAAGATATCCCTGGAGGACAAGGAAAAGGTTACAGAGAGAAAGAGAACTCTGAACCTTTCCTGGGCAGAGGCTGAATTTTGATCTACCTTATTCAACCTTTGGAAATGTGTTCATTTAAAAGAACTGTCTTCCATCTTTGAAATTTGTAATGCATAGGAACCTGACTTTTAATAAATATGTTTTATTTTGGGGGATAAAAGCAGCAGAAACAGTGTTCTACTATAGAGTCTGAAAGCCTTCTGGATCATTTAACAAGATACAACTTATTTTGTGCATCTTGCAGCTTTTTATTGTTCACTAAAAGACAAATTTCACTTCCAGATCCAAAAACCAGGAGTACCTCTGTGCAGTGGCAAGTGACAGGTACACAAAGTCAAGCAATTAAACTGAGAATAAAATCTGAAGCATAATAATGATGTTTATTCACTGTATATCATGCACCAGTAACTCCCATCTCCAGGGACACAAACAGTAGGACGCGGTAACCAAGCAGGGCGGGATTAGAAAGGCCATTGCCCAGCGCTGTGGGGAATGGATTTATGCTATGTTCTGGATTTGAAAAAAAGTAATTATAGAGGCAATCAAGCTGTCTATTTAAAGCAGGTATTAAATAAATGTGCAAAACAACAACTTGCTACGTCACACAATTTAGTTAGAAGCCATGCATTTATTCCCGTACAAAAAGTCTGGAGAAATTCATAATGCTTGATGTAAGCTTCAGCTTCTCAAACACAATATGGTGAGGTGCACAGGATGACCGTCCACTTTCTGAGTCAAGCTGTCATGCACCAGAGGTCCCCGGTTGAGGGGAAGCTGACCATGAGTCAGCAGTGCCCTGGCAGCCAGGAGGGCCAAGCATGTCCTGGGGTCATCAGGGACAATGACACAGCGTGGCCAGGTGGGTAAGGGAGAGGATTGTCCCACTCTGCTCTGCACTGGGGCTGGGGGCTGTTTTGGGACAATATAAGGACATAAAGCTGTTGGATAGTATCCAAAGGAGAGCAGCGAAGATGGTGAAGGGCCTTGTGGGGAAGCCTGAGATCACCTAGTCTGTTTGGCCTGGAGAAGAGGGGATTGAGGGGAGGCTTCATTGTGGTCTTCAATATCCTCATGAGGAGAAGCGGAGGGGCAGGTACCAATCTTCACTCTCAAGACCAGTGACAGGACCCAAGGGAATGCCATGAAGCTGTGTCAGGAGAGGTTTAGATTGGGTATCAGGAAAATGTTCTTCACTCAGAGGGTGGTTGGGCACTGAATGGGCTCCTCAGAGAAGTGGTCACAGTACCAGCCTGACAGAGTTCAAGAAGTGTTTGGAGAATATTCTCAGGCACATGGTGGGACTCTTGGGGTATCCTGTTCAGGGCCAGGTGTTGGTCCTGATGATTCTGATGGGTCCCTCCCAACTCTCAAAAAAATGTCTCTGATCTCAGTGGCTCTTAATTTGTTCTGAAGCATAAAGATGAAAATTAAAATTTGTGTCTCAACTAATGAAACATGAACATTTCAGCAAATAGTATGCCTATGTAATGGGTTTATACATAATCTCTGGATTCTGTGCAGCATGCAGCAGGGCAGTTAACAGCATAGACTGATTAAAAAAGGATGCACCTTTCAAAATAGGGAAGAAGTAGGAAGAAAAAAATTGCCCCCTTTAAAAATTTTTCTCCCTGAGCTAAAGAGTGTTTTGGGTTTTGGTTTGAGGCTCCTGGTAGAACAAAGTAGAGAAATATCAAAAGTCTCTGCTAATTTCAGGGAATTCAAGTTACAAAAAATAAGTAGCTGTGCAATTACTCCTGTTCAGTTACATATTTCCCAGTATATTTTCCTTGCACACCAGCCAATGACCCCTTCAACTCCTGAAAAAAGCAGTAGCTTAGAAAGTATTTTTAAAATTGGTGCTAATCAATTATACTACCAGAAAATCAGAGAAATATTTTGTGGGAATAGTACAAATTAGTTTATGCTTTTTCATTTCTTCTAACTTATGGAGGTATTTATGTTGATGAAATTCACTTTAGGTCATGAGACCTGACTTAATAGCTTTGCCTGTGTTGTCTTCTGAGCAGCTGCAGAAGTGAATCCAGAGCATTACATTTTCAGAAGCTTTGGGAGAAGTATTGAAAACTATGCCATGAGTTGTTTTTGTCACATGTGATACATTATGCTCTAAATGACCAGAAATAAATTTTTCAAGAAATTATCATATCGAGGGGACACTATAATAACAAATTTGTGTGGCCTGAAATTTAGTTTGATAAGGAACTATGGATAACACATTGTAAATACATTTATCACAAACTGCCACAAATGCTAAAGTAAATAAATTGCTAGTCTTTTGCTGATGGGTAACAATACTAAGCTGTGTTTTCAAGTGGATAAGAAAGATACTCTCCCAGGTTTTTTAGTTTTTTTTTTTTTAACTTTTAGATGGAAGTGTAATATTTCCATGCTTCCCAGGTTATTTGCATTGCATGAATTAGTCTAATACTAGGAGTATCCAGAAAAAAAATTCAAACCTCTTAAAAGAGGGCAATCAGTATGTAGTTTGCACTTTTTTAGTTTACTCTGCTCTTCTGGGGGTCTTATCTTAACAAGGTGCTCATACACCACTTACAGCAAATTTCTTCTTGGACATTCATTAATATGCAGTTGTTTGGGGTTTTGTTTGTTTGTTTGTTATTAAATTATTTTCCTTCCTCTTAGAAAAAGCTGGATCCTGACGTACTCCAGGTTCATCCCCCAGCCTTTCCCTCCAGTCTCTCTCAGTCTAGGCAATCTAGCCAATTCCTGGAAGTATTAGTGGCTAATTGGAGTAATCTGTAGAGATTTCTCCCCGGTTTATTCTGTCACAATTCACTATGCAAATGCAACATGTTAAAGCCCTGGTAAGAGAAAAAGGCCACATGAATATCTGACTCCTCTAGTTCTTGTCAGTGAGGAAGACCTCTTGTTCACCCTCTTACTTCCTGTTAGCTGAATACAGCTGTAAATAAGAATTCAAAATTTTAAATTAATCATTCTAAAGGAACTTTGCTCAAGTTTCACACAGACATATTAAAACCTGTTATGTTTAACTTGTTTTTATCAAGTTCTACTGCAGGTGCATCTGTTCGTCTGTAAATACCTTCTAGCAAGAAAATACAAGACTTCAATGGCCTTGCATGTTCCAGTAGAAAGTGGTGAATATGACCAGGAGGATCCACAGGAGATGCTTGCAGTTTGTAGAAATAGGCTAAATTCCTTCCACATGGGTCATAAGAAAACTATCACATTCTCATAAAATAAAGTTTAAAGCCCAATTGAGACTTTTAAATTGTCTAATACGACTTCTCATATATCACAACCCTTTAAACTTTTTTTCAGTTACACCTATAATGAATTCAAAAAATCATGCTTAACAAAAACATGTCTACAAGAAAGACCTGAAGATATATGTTGGGTAGATCATTCCCTACTTGTGTTAGTGCAAGCCAGGAGGGCAGCTGGACTTTGAAGTGCAGGCAGCCATCTGTGAGGGAGGGGGAAACCAGGAACACCACCAATGGGTGCCGCTGGAATTGAAATTTTGTTGTATTTCTCTCACCAAAGCCATGCCAGTTCTACCATCTAACTTTACAGTTAGTTAACCTCAATGCTAAACCTTTCTGTCAAAATTCTCATTTAAATTATTTCTGAATTCAACTCACATACAGTATTTTTCTTTTCTTTTCTTTTCTTTTCTTTTCTTTTCTTTTCTTTTCTTTTCTTTTCTTTTCTTTTCTTTTTCTTTTCTTTTCTTTTCTTTTCTTTTCTTTTCTTTTCTTTTCTTTTCTTTTCTTTTCTTTTCTTTTCTTTTCTTTTCTCTTTCAGACCTGTGAAGTTTTCCCGGTATTCCAATATTAATTACAAATTATTACAATTGGACTATGAGTGCAATACGTTAGTTTTAAAAAATACCCAAAGATACACCTCTGTGCCCATGTCACTTAGGCTGGATTATTTAAAGTGTTTATTCTTGCTAGACATATTTCTTCATTTGCTTATGGATTAGTAAGTACAGAATAAAATCACATTTATTGAACATTTGTCTGTTTTCTGCATCACTACTGACTCCACTTCAAGGAGATGTTGACAATTCACAAACTAGGGCTCCTGCTAGGAGTGGCATAGTTCTTGTACCATAATTACTCAGTTATGGCAGCTAAGTACAAACTGCAAATTTGGGGTAGTCCTGCAAGAAGTTATCTAAAAGGACAGATGAATTACTTGAATAAATAGTCACAAGTATCCAAATGTCACACGCAAAGGGGACATTTCCTTGATCCTTGACTGATTTGTCTGTCAGTGCTCCAGGAAAGCTGAGACCCTTGTCACCGATCATCTGTCAGTGTCTCGTTGTGGGGATCCCTCACTGAGCAGTCCCCTGGATCCAAGGGTGGTTCCACTGACTTGTTTGGGGACACACACCAACAGCATAATGGAGACCCCTCAGTGGGTCTTCCCACTTTATTGGGATATGTTGCCCAGTGCTGGGAACTGATAGTGCCTGCGAAGGACTCACACTAACAGTTTATGTAATAACACTCTGTTAATATAAAAATGTGACAGGTTAAGGTTCGAGGATTGCCGACAATAGTATCTGACTGCAAAAATGTATTCAAAACAATGCACAGACAAGCCCCAATGCCACAAAAAAAGTATTCAGTGTGCATAGAGTAGTTCTTTACCAATAGGCAAGAACCTATTTTTCGAATAGGTTCTATTATTTTTCCGATAATAGAAAAAAGTATTTTCTATGGAGGAGAAAAGAGGTTCAGCCTGTTGACTGAATGCAGCAGTTACAATGAAGTCTTCCCCAACTTTTCCCCATTATCAACTTCCTGTTACGCTAATTCTTCGTGTTTAGGTGGAGCTTGAGGGACTCTAGTCATATCTACCTTTGTTACTGATTGTTGTAAAATCCTCACGCTCCACTCTTAAAGATGGAGTCAATAAAATATAGAGGACATGCTCAGTGAAGGGTGGTTGTGCCATGGAGGTGGGTAACCTTGGGATGGAAGTGCCCTAACATTACAATAACGTTTGTAATTCCATCCAGGGAGTAGTACCTGCTTTTTACCCTGCAATTCCTGTACCACTATCACTTCTACTGGGATATGAATACCACACCTCAGTTTCCTCTAATTTTGCTCCTAGCCTCCACATCATGTTTAGAATAATACAAGATAACATAACCATACAAAGAAGGCCATAATGACAACTCAGCTCCTTGGAAAAATAATACCTACATGCAGCTTTGTCTCATCTCACCACTTTGAAGGGTCATTTTTCCTGCTTACTGGAGTGACAAGGTCACAACCAACCAATAAATGTGATTGGTTCAGAATCCAGTCCATAATTTAATAATGGAAATAATTCACTTTTTTGATAATTACATTTACCAATCAATATTCATACAACTGTTTTTCCTTTTTTTATTATGAAAAATAATGTGTTAGATGATTTTGTGTAGTGATTTCTCATTATGTGAATATGGTGAACCAGGGAATTCACAAATCTGTGGCAGGTTTTAGGCCTTAGGATTGTCTCAGTGTTTAATATTACTAATGTTAAACATCTTGCTGAATGCATCAGTCCACATTCTTCATCAGAGCTATTCACCACATAGGATGATGACAAAAAGACAACAGAGTGAAAGCTATTAGCTCAGTAAGAGGAACTTACTAAGAATATGCTTATCCTTAAAAAGAGGAATAGCAGTAGCAAATGTGTTATGAGAACTGATAAAAGCAATTGGTGATCAGAGCTGATCTCATGTGAGAAATTTGCACTGATGTCGGGATAGTCAGAGAAATAAGGGGACAAAGGTAATCTTTTTGCCCTCAACAAAGAAAAGACAGCATAGCAAAGTGTTATTACAGTCATAACATCTTCCAGATTCTGCCTGAGAACAAAGTCCTTGTCCAGATGATGAAGGATCACATGAAGTTAAAGGGCGGATTCAGAGAGAAGAAAGGCACATATGACCTAATCACAACCATGTGTAACATCACTGATAAAAGGAGGACAGTGCAATCCTACATTGATCGTGTGTTCAGCTTCTCAATAATTTTGACACCATCTGATGTGACCAGCTCTAGACTTCCAGATGTAGGAGCTCTAACCCATTTCATTGGCCTCTTCACAAGTTTCTGTCAGCAGCCAGAGAGAAGAGTGCGAGCAGCAACACGCTGCAGCAACTGGTTTTCTCTTAGCCAGAGTGTGAGACAGGGATTCAGACTGCAGGTAATTGTTCCAGGAAAAGGATGGGAAATACTTGGAAGGACAGAAATGCCTGAGCTCGGTATTGTTTAACACCTCTGAAATAACTTCAGATGAACCAGTGAAATTGCAGACTTTGCTTCCACTACTTCTACAATATAATGTAGTTGAAGGAAGTAAATATACACTGGTGGGGAATGCAGCTTACCTCAAAGTCATGGAAGAGAAATGAAATTAAATGGGCATGTTAGTTGGCTCATCAAAATAGGAGGCAGGCAAAAATCCCCATTAATGATGTAGTTGTACACAGAGTTAATGACTGTAATTATTAAGGATCAGAAACATTTTGCCAATTAAGAATATTTCATTTTGTTGTGGACTCCATCATAAAAATGTAAAAGATTTTGGCATCTTTGATCACTTATACCTTTGACTTCTGAAAACCTAAGGGTTTGAGCTTTTTTTCCCAGCCTGTTAATCATGGGAAGTTAACTGCTGCTGACAGCATTTGGAATATGAAATTCCTGTTGGGACTTCAAATGCAGTTTACAAAATTTCTGTCATAGTGTCATAGAGAATAAAATGCTTTGTCTTATTTTCTTCTCTCATTCATTTTTTCTTTTTTAAATTTTTAATTTAATAGAACATTTCATTCTAGTTGTTAAGGACCAAGAAAAAGAGGGATAATTAGAGCATTTACCATGAGAGGCCGTTCCCCAAAGTCTTCTGGCATGATCTCTTTCTTCCGCTGGTTCTCTGTCCTTCTTGGTGAGAATTCAATTTGATGTAAGATATCTTCAGTGGGCTTTTACAGAACCATATGCTCCAGAGTGATGCTCATTCTTTGAGGCAGGGCTGGGTGGATTTTTCTGTGGATATCAATAAGTGTTTCTCCACTGCTTTACACAGCACACCCTGTTTTTGGAAGGACTGGCTCTTGCAGCCATTGGCAAACAGTGAAAAACTTTCTTCCTCTAGGCAAACCATGACCTTTCTCACACAAGCTGGTAGGGGCTATAGAGGAAA
The DNA here is from genome assembly GCF_015227805.2 of Hirundo rustica. NCBI lineage: Eukaryota > Metazoa > Chordata > Aves > Passeriformes > Hirundinidae > Hirundo > Hirundo rustica. The sequence goes on from NC_053450.1 coordinate 64,090,849, forward strand.
GAACATTACCCACGTACAGCCTGAAATGCAGGACAGAGTTGTGAGTTCAAATTCGCTTTCTTCTGGTTCTCTTGTCCTTCACATGCAATTTTGAGGAGATGGTGCTACCACTTCAGGACTGTGGAACTTTGCCAATGGTTCAGAGATTTTCTGGGAATACAGAACATATGAAATAATTCACTTAGCTTTCCTACCTGAGGTGGGAAATTTTGCTGCTCACCCGTTTGTATTCTTGAAATATGGGAGCTGAAAAGTTGGGGGGGTGGGGTATAATTGAAAATGCCTGAGGCCTCAGTTGAAAAAATTACAGTATCAATCACAGAATGCAGTAAGTTTTTGTTTGTTTGTTTGTTTGTTTTATTGTTGTTGTTAACTCTACTGCATTTTTATTAGCTTTGATGATTTAAGAATTCAGTGTAAAAATGAGGATATCTATTATGAAATGTATCTAAAATCAGGGAGTTATTTAATGAAGTATTTCAATGCATTCTGAGTCAAAATGATTTGTGGGTATGAAGTAAATATGAATAAAATATGAAGTTTAAAAACTTCATTAAACAAGTTTTCCTTTATTTTTGTTCCCAAATCAAGAATAATTTTACTCTGGTTACCTTTGAAGACTCATGGGATAACAGGAATGTCACTGGTGAAATTTGAAAGTTCACAGGAGTTATATTAAAACATTACATTATTTAATTGACTAAACAATAAAAAAGACACAGCATTGTGGAGAGTATTTCCTACCCGAGGGACTATAATTTCCCAAGAAAAAGACATGATATATTTTTCTGCTCTAGTGGCACAATTAACTACCATGAATCCTGTGAGGCAGAGAAGAAATACTTTAAATTATATTCACCCTCCTCAGATATGATCTCTTATACTAGTAAATCCTATTGATCCAGGCTTATAGAATGATAGAACGGTTTGGGTTGGAAGGGAGCTCTAAAGGTCATCTAGTCCAACCCTCCAGTAGGGAGAAGGGATGTCTTCCATGAGATCATATTGGTCAGAGCACTGCTGAATGTTTCCAGGGATGGAATATCTACCACCACTTTGGGCAAACTGTTCCAGTGTTTCTCTACCTTGATGTTAAAAAGTTTCTTCCTTAAATCTAGTCTAATTATGCCCTCTTTTAGTTTAAAAATACCATTCCTTGTCCTACAGCAAAAGGCTTGGCTAAAAGGTTTCTCCTCATTTTTCTTATAAGCCCTTTTTAAATATTCAGAGGAGACAGTCTGATCTCTCCAGAGCCTTCTTTTCTCCAGGCTGAGCAACCCCAATTCTCTCAGCCTGTGTTTAAAGGCGAGTTGTTTCAGTCCTCTCATCCTCTTCGTGACACTCCCCTGGACCTGCTCCAACAGGTCCAGGTCCTTCTTATGTTGGTATCCCCAGAACTGGATGCAGTACTCCAGGTGGGATCTCACCAGGGCGGAGTGAATCACCGCTCTTGACATACTGACCCCAGTTCTATTGGTACAGCCCAGGATGCAGTTGTTTTTCTGGGCTGAGACTGCGCATTGCTGGCTCCTGGGCAGCCTCTCACCTGCCAGCACCCCCAGGTCCTTCTTGGCAGGGCTGCTCTTGATCTTTAATGATACTGGGTGTTAACCCATCTCAGGTGTAGACCTTGCACTTAGTCTTGTTGAACATCATGAGGGTCCCATGACCCTCTGACATTTTAGGATTATTCTTATATTTTATTTTCTTGCTCTTTAAATTATCCATGAACCTTTGTTTGGAAAACAGTTGCCTCAAAAGAAGATTCTTACCTGAGATAAAACTTGTACATTGCCATTCACAATGGGTGGAATCACATTCTTATTTATCATCGTTTAACTAAATTACATGATGTTTTCATTTCTTTAGAGCATTTTTAACTCTCTGGGTTTTGAATGTCAGTAGGTGGGTGAACAAAATAAGTTTTCTCAAATATATGCCTAATTTGTAAAAACTCTGAGTAGAACTCTTAAACTGATGACCTGTCATTTTTCTTCAGCAACTTGTTTTCCTGTGCTATTTAGATGAGACGAGGATTTTAAATAGACATAATGACAATATATATTCATTATTTTTTTCCTCTGAGCCATTAGATCCTCCAGACAACATCCATTTTTATTGTCTAAACCAAAAATGTTATTTTAAGTCACACAGAACACCTCTCTAATCCCCCAAGCTCTTAAAAAAGCCAAATTTCATTAAGCTTTACTTTCATTTGTAGATCCAAAAAGTTTCATCGTGCAGAATATGACTTAAAATAATTTTAAAACTGAGCAAAATTGTTCTTTAGCTCAATAGAAAAATGTAGACACCCATTTCTATATGTTTTGTTACTTGGTCCAATTCTGTATATTGTTAAAAAATAAAGGCATTTTCTCTTTGTAAGAGAATATGGCTGAAATCCACCTGCCCTTATTTGGGCAACTAAAAATTAGTTGCTTGTGTCTGAATTAGTTACTTGAGTCTCTTTTCGTCAGTAATAGAGAGATATAATTATTTTTAAAGTGCGGGCTTTTAAATAAAATTCAGATGAACTGATGTCTGATACAAAACTAACAAAAATAGAAGAAAAAAGATTTAAAGTTGATTTTAAAAATTGAGATATTCTTTCTCTTTTATGTTTTATTTTACTCTTGACATGCATTTCCTGTTTATGGCTCAGCTGTCAGTATTTTCCCACTGGACTTCTTACTTCAATATGAAGACTACACATATCTCCTTAGATATAAATTTCAGAAAGTTTTATTTCAAGATATTACTTCAAATAAGAATTATGCTTCCAATTGCATCTCTGCCTTCAGACTCTTTGTCCAGTTAAATTGGGCTCTAAAAATCATAAAACCCACTTCACTGATAGTAGAAACAGATTGGTTTACTTAGATGTGTCTGGGATTGGTTGGATGAATGATACATCCTATGTCATACATTTGATTCAAACCTGCTACTCTTTGACTAGCAAATAAAAACGAGACAAACTATGACAAACACATAAGTGCTTCTGAGCATGAAACTCTCTTAGGTCAGACTTAGCAGTAGCACAAAGAGGAAACCAAACCAAGAAATTACAAGTGTATACTTCCCACTAATAATACAGCTGTCAGTTCTCAACACCTAATTAGTAGTGTGAAATCCGATCAATTTTTTCAACAACGCTTTCTCTAGTCCCTGCAAGGTAAAAAACTATCACTTTATAAGAGCATGTTATTGTAAAAAAGCTTAGGCTGTTCATGTACTTCAAAAGATATTTTTGGTCTACTTGCCTCAAAATACTGACAGCAACATCTTTCCAGGACTAACAAAGCACAGTATTAGGCTCAGCTGTTTCATCAGAAAATCACAAAGATCATTGTGAAAAAGTAACTCACTCCAGGTTTACATGAGTTTTTGGAGAAGCCACCTCTTGCATAATGCTGTGAAAAACCTGCTTGAGACACACAGCAAAACTGAATGGCCAGAACACAAGTGAAGGGGAAAATGGCCATTCTTATCACACTTGTTGCCTTCAAGAAATCTTGAGTCTCAGCAACAGAAGGGTATTGTCCTACTCTTGTTTTTTTCCTTTCTTTGATTAAGGAATGCCATCCTTTCAGCTTTTGAACAAATCTTACCATATTTTTCACATCACCAATCACAAGTTTAATCCTAAACATGTCTGTACATTAAATCAGTTGGGTTGATCTCCTTTTAATGAGAAACTAAAAAAAAAATATAAGAAAGGAATATTTGGGAACATAAGCTGAAGTTTGTGTTCATATCAATGTTTAGAAATCATTCATGAAATTTATATTTTGAGGCCTGATAATATTTCTTATTTTCTATGCTCAACCTGCAAATACTTTTTTATACTCATGTAAAATTATTACCATTATAATTCAAATTCCATTGTTAGAGGTATGGATCATTCTGATCATTGTTTGGGTGTCAACTAATCCATGCTTATTACAGTAAAAGATTAAAAAAACCAGCAACTATTCAATAGTATTTCTACCTCGGATTAGATTAACTATAAATTCTCTCATTACCATTTCAAACTTGTGTTTATTTTACTATTTTGAAACTTAAAGTTTATTTCAAATTTTCAATATGATAAATGAGTACCAAGGACTTAAAAGGCAAACTACATTAGCCACACATATAGCTCATCAGATTAAAAATTAAACATTATACACTGCTGAAATTGTCAACACAGATGCACTGCCTTTGAATCCTGCAGTAATTCCTCTTGATGTCATCAGTGTTGCAAGAAGGTGAGTTTCTTACAAACAAAAACTAAATCATAACAAAACAGAATTACCTGTTTATAAACTCATATATATTTGTCTCTAGGCAGAATGACATTGCAGAGCATTACACATAATGTTAATAAAAATGACAGTTTTATATGTAACAAAAGTAGCAAACTTTAGTAATACTGAGTCTAGTTAACACAGAGTTTTGATGGCAACTTTTTTGTTTCTTTATCATTTTGCTCTCTCTCAATGACAATTTAAGTCATTGAGCCTCTGAATATTTTCTTCACAATTCAGGAAATAGTCACAACCCAAATATGCAGTGCCAGTAGGAGCAAGTGTAGACAGCATTTTTCTCAAAGTAGAAATATTTTATACAGTCAGGGACTCCATGTAAAAATATTCTTTTAAATGTTTACAGTTATGACTATCAATTATCGAATTCTTTTCCATGTCTTTCTTTGAAGCAAGGTTTAAAGTTGCATCTCAGCATCTTGCCAAATTTCTGGGCTATCAAAGGCTTTTCATCTTAACTGCATGGACATCAGCCTCACTGACCTTTGAAGGGCTAAACATCATGGAAAAGAAAAGCCTTTTGCATAAATATCCTTTGTTCTTTCTCTTATTTGTTGTTTCCACAGAGAATTGCTTTGGCTACCAAATCTCTTTCCCCAATTCAAAAGGGTGAGAAAGTGGGACACAATTAGGAAGTATAGGAATTAGTAGAACAAAGGAGGGAAAGGTTAAAAAAGCATTGTAGGAAAAAAAAAAATAAGGGAGAGAAAAAGAAAACAATAAAATGGAACCAAGATTCAGGAAATCAAGAACAAGAACATCAGGGAAAGGGTGCACCTGGTATTGACAGAAGAATAAAAAGTAAAATCTTACACTATGAAATGCAAGCTCTTATTGAAGTCTTGGAGATGATATGACTGTGACAAACAGCCATACATGAAACACACCCAAACATGAAAAATATTTGCAAAACTAAAAAGTAGATTTCATCCTCAGAAAAATTGTAAAGAAAATGTAGAATTCAATAGAATTCATTAATATTATAGTAAAATTACTTTTATAATTTTGATGTCTTTTTTGTTGGCACAAAACAATAAAATAAAGCTATTTTATCCACAAAGGCATTGCTATTTGGCAGCACACTACTTCAATTCTATAGCAACCCTGTGGTTTATGTTACAAAGTAGTTCTGAATTCTGAAGACATTGACATATCTGTAAGAAGTGGATTCTAAAACAGAGGGGTTTTGTTGAATTAAATATGAAAAGGAATAATGCAATCAGTACAGAACTCCTTGTCTTATTTATTTTATATGGATTTCAATACAAAGCTCAACTAATATGTGTTTCACTTATCAGCATGATCAAATTTTCAAGTTTTGTTGTGTTGCAGAATATTCTAGTGACACCATATGACTGTGACTTGTACTATCAAATCCAGAAGTAATGCACAAGGGATCAGAAAAGCTGTGCTGAGGGACTGCATACTTGCTTCCTGCTTGTCATCTTTAGAGTCTTTTTGGGAGCAGTAGTACCTGATACGGTAGCTACTCCTGCTGGTTTCACATCGGTCAGAAAGCAGAATTGTAATTTTATCATCTTGTGGTAAGGGGCTAAACAAAATTATTGGAAGCAGATATACTCTCATTTAAAAAGTTCAGTCCTGTGTTCCCTTCTTATTTCCAGTCCAGTAGCTGTTGCTTGATTGCCAGCCTTTCACTGGTCATACAGTACCTTTTGGTACTGCAAAAAACCTGATAATTTTCCATCATACTTTAGAGATCACAGAATCATCTAGGTTGCAAAACACGTCCAAATTCATTGAGTCCAACATTTGACCAAACACTGCCAAATATCAAGTAAACCTTAGCAGTAAATCCAATAATTTCTTGAACACCTCCAGGGATAGAGACTCCACTGCTTCCCTGAGCAGTCCGTTCCAATGCTTAACAACCCTTTCTATGAAGAAAGGCTTCATGATGAACAACCTGAACCTTCCCTTAGGTTCAGCTTAAGGCCATTTCCCCTTGTCCTGTCACAGGCTACCATGGGAAGAGATCAACCCCCACATGGCTGTAGCCTCCTTTCAGGGAATTGTAAAGAGTGATAAGGTCTCCCAAGTTCCCCTTTCTCCCACCTAAACAACCCCAGCACTCTCAGGTGTTTCTCCTATGAATTGCTCTCTAGACCTTTCACCAGCTCCATTGCCTTTCTCTGGACATGCTCCAGTACATCAATATCTTTCTTGAAGTGAGGGGTCCATGTGAGAGGGTTTGTTTCAGTTAGGAGGTTTTGTGGTGTTTGGTGTGGTGGTGGTTTTTTTTTTTTTTTTTTTTTTTTTTTGTTTGTTTGTTTGTTTGTTTTTGGTTTTTTTTGGTTTTTTTTGTTTTTTTTTGTTTTTTTTTTGGTGGGGAGACGTTGGTGGGGGTTGGGGAGTGTTTGTGTCTGTTGGTCTGCTTTCTTTGTCTGTTTTGCCCAAGTATGAACACGGTCAATGCCAACTGGAATAACAACTACACAGTTATTTTCACCATCAACCTGATAACTGCATTATTGTAATAAAAGTCTTCACTTATCCATATTTTTCCTGTCTTTTATAATTAGTAGTTGCTGTCTAGTATAGTACCAAGCACTAGGATGAGGGATAAGATTTTACTTTATTGTTTTCTAGCCAATCACAACAAGATTGCAACAGAACTACCAAAAATTTAGAAGATATTCAGAAACTCAATATAGAATTGACTGGCAGTCAAGACAAGTACAATTTCCACTTCATCCAGAGGTATTTCCCTCTGCAGAAGGAAAAATAATTTTTCTTATTAGAGAATTCCCATGGTTCTCATTGGGATGCATTGAAAAACTGAGTTTTGTGTTTACTAGGGACTGCATGCATACTGTTAGGCCAAAAGCAATAAATATAGGAAAGGGAGGGTGTGTTGTAAAGAGTTGTGTCTTATAAAGAGTTATGTCATGCAAAGGGAGTGAAAAAAAGTCAAAGAATGCAAAGATTCTGTGGCTAGTTTCTTGCCCACAGTAACCATGGGAGGTTAATCCAAATACTGTTAATGTTTAAGTCAAACAACTATCACAGATGATGATCGTGTTTCTTTCTTTTTTTCTGAAATCAGTGAAAAACAGACAATTATCATAGTCTTTCTCATTCAGAGGCAGTCAAAGAAGGAGACTAAACTGTTAATGACCAGTTCCAAGGCAAAATGAAATGCAAAGAGGGAGGTTTCAATACTAGTTCAAAATGTATGTGATCACAATCAGTGGTTCACAAAGCAACAGCTTGATAAACCATGACATAGTAATGGCAATGAGATTATCATGACATTTATCAGCAAATATATATTCTGCTTCTAGAGAGACAGAGCTAGCACTAAGACTGAAAAAAAGAGAGAGAATGTCCAAATATTTTTATAGTTGGAATAAGTCCCACAAATAGGGTGGAATTAGAACTAGTGGTTACATATAGAAGGATCTGGGGGGAAAAAATCATAGAAGCAATGAAATAAGTAAAAACACTTTCAAAATAATATCAAAATTGATACACTAATCTTAATTTCAGAGAAAAAAGGAATGGAAAGAGATCATTAGTCTTCTTCATATCTCTGCTCTCTTGTGCTACCTATACACACATGTACAAGTACACTTCTGCTAACTACACACTGATATACTTCAGCTGAGAAAGATGAGGTGCTGTCGTTACAGCTTTTCACGCTGCTAGCTATAGTTAGTGCTATTTTGTTTTCAATCTCCATTGTAATACTGTTATTTTCTTCTATTTTCACTGAAGGCCTTTGGGACAAAACCTGTTCTGTTGTTAGAATATGCGTGTAGTTTATGTATACCATAACTTTTGTTAGAATATGTATGTAGTTTATATATTTATATATTCAGCTTACCTATATCATATATCCATGTTGCAACTATTTCCATTACATCACCATATAACATCTCTCAAACTGAATCCCTCTTCTATGCTTAAAGATTCAAAAGCTTTCAACTACGCAACTAATGGGCACAGAAAAAATGGGAGAGGAGAGAGAATAAAGCATCTTGCATACACTAGCTTGAAATTGGTAAATTTTAAATATACACAATAGCATATTCGTCCATATGCAAGGAATGATCAGTTTATCACAGTCATGAAATCTGAAAACATTTTGTGACATTACTCTTTGTATAAAGACTTGTCTGGGATCTTCTGGAGGACAATGGTTGAGCATTTTCACCAATCGGAAGAAGGATTCACTTTTGTTTATGCTTAATATGTAACAGAAAAAACCTCCAACCTGGTGATATAGACTTTTAATGAAACAACCTGCTTTGTACAAAAGTGACATTGGAAAATTATTTGTTGCGCTGAAAACTTCTAGAGCTGCTTCATGTAGTGATTAAACAGAGTAACTAGTGCAGCTCAAAATTTAGGAAGCTCCAGAGATCTAAACGCACTGCAATCTGAATAAGTGACGAAAGAGTTGAGTACAGAACAAAAACAGAGTAAGGAGCAACGGATCTCACCTGATGCTCTGTTGATTGCACAGTGACATTGAACTGAAGGCTTCAAACAAAAGCTTCAGCCTCTGAATGTGAAGCCGAGCTCCAAGATCGGCTAACCTACACATTGGATCATCCTACCAGAACACCCGCCTCCTCTCTCATGTCCAATGAATCTGGAAAGCCAATTAAGGATAAAGAGATGTTATGGTCATAATAAATTGTGACCTTTGGGTACATAAAAGACATAACCCCCTGCTGTTGCATCACTGTGAGGTCTGTTCTCAGCTGCTGATAACCAGCTGAATCTGTGTATTGATGGAAAACTGCCTGCCCTTACAGGGCAACATAGCTTCACTCCTTAGCTAGGATCAAATTTGGTGATTCTGTTATTGTTAGCTCCTGAAACAAGATCTCTGTAACATGACTGAGAGATGGACTCTATAGAATCAAGAGTCAGTTTATAAATCTGCCAAGACAAACTTCTTCAGCCACTGAACCCAAAACAAAGCCTGTAGTGGGGTAGTCCCCCTAACAGAAGATAGAGAAGGAAGTATTACTTTGACTTTTCTCCGAACATCTTCTGTTCAGCACTGATGAAGAAAACATGTTGTGCTATATGGATTTAGGGCCTCAAAAGGACATTGACAGTCTTATCTCTTTAATAACTTTGTTATCTTACTCTACAGTAGCATAGCATAAATTATTCTCTTTTAAAAATCGAACTTATCTTAAAGTGCATACATGCATTTTGGGATAAGCATAAACTTGGAGAGAGCAAGAACTACTTCTGCACATCATGTGGAATATTTCATGGGTATTGAGATTGGGTGACCCAGTAACTGATCTGGAAGAATTTGGAGGCAGTAAAAGAGAAACAGGAGAATGGTGAGGTAAAAGGACAGAAGAGGAGTATGGAACGAGAACCTCTGAGGCACAAAAAGAGAAGTGTTGGAGAAGAAAGAGGGTAGACTGGGAAAGGAGCTTGATTAGGAAAAAAAGGGGTTAGCAGAACCTAAGAGAAGATGAAACATATTTGAATGAAGGGAGTTATGAACTAGAGAATAAGAAAAACACAGGTATAGTGAGGTGGAGACATAGTCAAAGATACATGAAATGAAGTGGAGGAGCAAAGAAACTTGAAAATTAGTTAAGTAGATGGTCCGAAGGAGTAAAACCTAGTTGAGTAGAGAAAAAAAGGAGAAGAAAGCAAATTTTCTCGAAGGAGTTTGAGTAAGTAGTTCCACTTGCTGTGAGTTTTAGATCATATTTTGTGTGAATGTCTGGTTTGAGAAGCAGAATATCAGTGTGAAATTGAATCCAAAGGAAATTTCCTGTGTTGAGTGTTTATCAGCTGTGAAGATGAAAGGCAGTACTGCGGGAATTACTAATAGAATAATTAATATATTTTTTAAAGGATAAGACAATATATACTTTATGTTCAGAAATATGCTGAGAAATCTGCTGTCTTGTCTAGTAATCCTTCTTCTATACAAACATAGTGGGGCATTTTTTTGTTTTGTTTTTGTTTCTTGCAGATTTTTTTTTTAATGTATAAAAAATATCCTTCTTTCAGTGCTTCTTAAGTTTTTTCCCTTAATTTTTTTCTATTTTGTGATTGCACTCAGGATGACTATTTTTGAGCTTTTACGCTGCTGGAATACAGGAGACCACCTACACACAATACAAGTGTTAGCTTTTGAAATAAACAAGAAGCTCCCCACTAGAGATCAATTCTTTTGCCTTTCTAATGTTTTCAACCTCTATTTTCTAAATCATGGTTATTTGAATCACAGGGAAGGGTGCAAGTACTAAATAACTCCCAAGGACACTTCAGTCAAAATAAATCCCAAGACTATCCTACAATAGAGCAAATTTTTCTTTTATGTTGTTTTTAAGTTCTTTGTGAGAGACACTTTCTTTGTGTGCTTAGATGCACTTCAGACTGAATAGACAGACAGATGCTCAGGCACCTAAAATCTTTTGTGATTTAAAGATAGTGAGGGAATGGGCAGTCTTCAAATTTTCCTAAGAACCATAGTTAGCCAAGATGGTCAGTAATAACAAATCATAGTCTAGTCATACAGATTATATTGAGATCTTTTATAAAGGCCAGAAGAATAAATAAACTAATACATCAATTTCTGGTCCCTGTTAGCTGGGTTTAGATCTGTTCCTGCCTATTGATTATATAATTTATTAATAAATAAATTACCTGATCAATAATTATGAGAACTCTCTTATTCCTCCCACCTGAGTTTCTTTCCACTGTGTTTCCTCATGGCTCCTTATGACACCAAGGCTTTTGTGTTTGTGGTGCTTAGTGACCCGTTTACAACTAAAAGTATGTTCTCCCAGAACTGGTGGCAAAGCTCACCAGTCATAGTATCATGTTGGGAAATTGGATCTGTGACACTGAGGGTTTTCATGCCAGGGATATAACAACCCACATGTCTCTGACAGTGCATAGTTTATAATTCAGTGAGGATCATTAAGAGCAGCTTTGAGGGGTGAAACAGCATTCCATGTTAGTCTAGTTCATGGATTTCACATAAGCTCTCTTCCGAAGAGGAATCAACACTTGTGTCAAAATATCACTCCTTCCTCAGTGCTTGATTCAAATAATTCTCTATGTGGTATATCCTAAATTCCATAGATTCAAAATTTTGGACTCTTTTTATCTACAAAACCTGTGGTGTGACAGTGAGTCCTTTTGCATAAGACATTCCCCAAATGTAGTATACTGCTATCTCTATTTTTTCCCTATACTGTTATTTAATTATAAAATTAGGGTTTCTATTTTTCCCCTAATTTCTATTATATTGCAGAGTATTTTGTCAGGTAAAGAAAAAGAAAGTTTTCCATGATTTTCTGAATTTGTTTTGTTCATGAGTCCAGCTTATCAGTCATCTAATGAAGATTCAGACTTCTAAGTTTGTTTTTCTTTTTTTTTTCTTACGCTACAAAGTAGGATCATAAAATTATTGTCTTACAAAAAGACTTCTCTTGCTTTGTTCACCAAGATTAAGCATTCTTAACTGTTTATGGTGTCAAACATTGAATAAAATACCAGATAACACTGATACAAATGCATTAGTAATGATTGGTCATGCATAAAAATACCTGTCTTTTAGAGTACAGTAAGAAATTCTAGTTACTGAAGTTTACTTAAAGCTTAGAATAGATCTAATACCTTCCCTACATTCTTGATATTGTCTTTTTTCATTAGTCTTGCTCTCAGGCCTACTGAAAAATTGTAACTTCCCCTGATTACATATTAGATCCTGTAAATTTATCAGGAAAGTGGCTAAGAAACCAGACTTCTATAGCACACCATGAATGTTACCTTTAATATTTTTAACCTTCCTTGTTTAATAACAGCAGTCCCTTTATCACTCGTCATCCAAATCACCAAGAGTTACTGATGTTTAGGCTAAGGAGTCTCAAGGGTTACAGAAATATAAACATTCATTTACCATGCCATCCCTTGGGAGAACAGTCTGTCTATAAGCCTGATAAAGTAATAGGGAAAGAGATGCTCCGCTCTGAGAATTCCAGTCTGCCAGTGAATATTTTCCAATGTTTACTTGAGCTACAGAACCAAAAATGCATACCTATGAAAACTGGAGGTGACAATAAAAAATGCTTCTTATAATACAATTTAAAAGTGCTGGTCAAAATATTTACTTAGTCCTTAAACTTCATTTAAACTTATTCTCTCTCTATAATGAATTGTAGCATCCAAGAAATCTTGAATGCCATTGCTTATCTTGCTTTAATTAATGTAACCTAAAATGTTTAATTAATGTGGAGATCTATTAGAAGTAGTGTAAGTGAAAATTAGGTTTTGAGAACAAAAGGAGAAAACAGGAGTAGGAGGAATTAAGAAAACTGAAATTAATCTTGTTCTGTAGATGAATTGATTTTTATTCCATTATTTACTTTTCTATGATCCTTGCCAGCAACCTTGATTTTATTTGTGCAGAAGAAACATTTTACCAGATATATGGCTTGCTTTACATGACAATGTTAAAATTAAAAAAAAGAAAAATCCACTTTTATCACTTTCCACTCTAAGATCTCAAAGCACTTAATGAATATTTATAAGTTAAGCTTCATTCCCAATCCTGTGAAAATAAGCACACTATAGATTGCTATTTTTAGATGGGAAAACTAAGCCATAGCATGCTGAAGTCAGTTGGCTACCACAACAAAAAACATGCCAGCCTGAGACAGTAAGAAGAACCTGGGGCCTGGTCCTTCATAGTTTTGGGTTCTGTATGTAATTGGTGACACCTTTGCTGGGTGTGCATAAGGAACTGCTGGTTTGTAAAGTCAGCTCCGTGGAAATGTTTTAACTTCAGATTGGTCTAAGCAATCACACCAAGGCACATAATGTTATGTGGTGATGAGATTCCAATCACTGGTGTATTATCTACTAAAAACCAGTTCCTCCCTGTTTTGACACACTCTCATCAGATGCCACAAGGCAAAATATTCTTTTCAAGAAGTAGAACTGTGTAGCTCTGTTTGCTTTTTGGCATTTATTTTTTTCATTCATATAAATTTCTTCTCCATCTGAAATTTTTCAGTGAATAGAGAAGGAAAGAAACCCCCCATGGACCAGTTTTTAGATTTTAAAAAATGTTCAAGCAATAATAAAGTTTTTTAGGTTTTTTCTTTGTTTGTTTGGAAAAAAGAGATTTAAAAATGGTCATTAGGACTCAATAAAGCAGTTTAACTCAATTTAGCGGCAAAGTCAGTGTTTTTCCAAGCTATCAAGTTAGTGCCTTATTAAAATCCCAGTGGCACTGAAGTATCTGAGGTGAGGGAAAAAAAGGTTAAACTGCATATCAACTACTGAAGGGAGCTGAAAGGATGTAGAGCCCAATTAAACCTTCAGCACTGCTCTCTCTCATAAACACTTGCTACTTTATTCCCTCTGGAACATATTTTGAGGCAGCTAAAGTAGGAACCCAGCAAGAACCTTTTCATGAGAATTCTGTTATTGAGCCTCAGGTCCAGCCCAGTCCTTCTGGGTGAAAGGCTTCATACTCCCTCTCTATTAATCATCATCTGGCCTTCTAACACCTGGGACTGACTCCAGCTCCCACTGTTGCTATATTGACAATATTCCCTGTTGATTTCCTCATTTTCTCAGCCAAGGCTAGAATGACCTCTTTAAAATTCTTTATAAACGTCCGTAATTGCTGCATCAAACTTCAATTCATTATTTTCCCAGGCCTCATGTATTTTGATGATATGAAAGTTGACCGCATTTACATGCAAATTGAAGTTTTATATTAATAAGGGCCAGTAAAAAGAGATTGCATGGTAATACTCCATTATGACTTTTAAATACATTTGCCCATGTCTCGACTTGGCATTAGCATGGTCAGACCATGAGGAAATCATGTTGGTCTGATTGCAATTTTGTTTTCCAATTGAAAGTACAATTTCATCAGGTTTCCCTGTCATTTCTAATAATGACTTAAGTTTGCTTGCTAAATTGAAGAATTTCTCCAGGCCTCTAGATGAGCTGGGAAACAGGTGAGGAGACAGCTGCTTCTATACTAAGTGCTTCATTATGAACTACCACTATATTCAACCCCACAAGGCTTGTTTGATGATAGAAACAAAATTACTGAAGGTCTACTGCAGCTGAGATTGATTGTCGTAAGCATATTAACTTTTAACATAAAACTTTGGAAACCACATCATTCATCTGTGAACAAGTCTTTAATACACTGATCAAAGGGTCCTTAACCTTTTAGACTGCTATTTCATTGTTTGGCCTCAGATTTTATATGCTGTTATATTCCAGCAGGAAAAGAAATAAAACAACAGTCTGCAGAAAAGGGACCAGGTGTATCAATGCAAAAATTCAAGGTATCATTTACCTAAACACATCCTATTAGGAATCCTAGAGATGATGCAATCACAATATCAAATCAAATCCATGACCCTATGAAATAACATTCATGTTACTGATTATAAAAATCTGGTTGCATTTCTCATTGGACAATCACGAAATTAAAAAACCTTGTGTATCAATGGCAGGTTACAGGAGAATTAAAAACTAAAAAATGGTCCCTATAGTTCTAATATCCCAGATATTCCTAAATACTCTTAAATACATCTTTTGGGGATGGGTCTGTAAAGACCAACAAGGATATCAAGAAGTAATAGCAAAGTACTTTCAGAAAACATGCTTATGTAAAAATATATATGATATTATGTTAGAAAGTCAAGTAAAAATGCAGCTAGATGATTCATGTAGAGGCTTTTTGCACTCCAGGACCCCTCAGGGTCAGTAGAATTAACAGCGAAACACATAAAGAGGTGGTTGTGCAGACTCTTGTTTTCCACTATAATCTTCTAAAACAGCAATAGGTGACAGGCCTTGATTGTGCACATTTGTTAGTGCAATAATATTGGAAATAGCTGATGTGGTAGAGTTGGACTGTACACTTGCTACTTAAAAATTAAGCTGTGATCCTGTAGGACCACTTGCTTGGGCAGGTTTCACCTGTTTCTGCGAAGTCCCAGTCCCACAGACTTCCGTCAACTCAGAGAAGGATTCAGGCTCTTCTTAGATTAATCTTTATGGGAATATTGGAGTTGGAATTGAGAGTTCACTACCATTTATATCTTCTCAGAAGTGTGCCTTGCTCAGGCCAAGCAGTTGGATGATAAAGCTCAATTTTATTAAAACACTTCTTCATTGTTCTCTTTTATATCAGATAAGTTTTCAACAGCAGCTTGAATAGAGAAAGGTCAATGAGCATATGATAATACCATAACATTTCTTATCAGTGTTTATAATAGATGTTGAGGCTGGGAATTGTTTAACTTATCAAACCATGGTCTCAGTTGTCCCTATTTGCTATCAAAATATAGTATTATGAATTTATTTGGTAGTTCTGCCTTCCAAACAAAAGCAACAACAAGTAAATTGCTTGTCCTAATAAAAAGTACAGTCATTAGGATTATCATACGGCTGAGGCAATGATTAGCTCTTTTAGTCCAGTGCACAAGCGATCAGTGCATATTTCACAAGTTCCAATCCCCTTGTTAGTATCTTAAGTGTAATAGTCAAGATTGGATTGTTGGCAGCTTGACTATAAGAGCCAAGGAAAGAACAAATCTAAACTCCTCTTCACCTTCAGAAGTTCCCTTTGCTCTGCTTAAGTCAGCCTGAAAATTCAGGATGAGAATGCTTTATATTCAGTGGCACTAGCTCCTTCTCTCATAGCCATTCATCTGCTTAGTCTGCCTGGGAGCAGTTGAGGAATAGATTTTTTTGCCTCTGGAAAATCAGTTTTTCAGGTCTTTGAGAGGTGTTTTGCTTGTCTTATTAGTCTCTATTATGGTAACTTGAAAGAACAGAATAGATAATGAGGATATGAGTGCAAGAGTTTTTCTTTAGGAAAGTGTGGAGAACATAATTATGCTTGACTTCTACCGAAAATGGTCTTGTTGCTTGAACATAAAATAATTTATCTTGAAATACCTGAATAGGTCAGTGAGTGTAAATATATATATATATAAATATAAGTTTATAAAATGGTAAAAAAATCTGGAAATCATAGAATTTTGGAATCATAAAATTGTTTATCTTGGAAATCATCTTTTAGTCCATCGAGTCCAACTGATAAATATTCTGACTGAAGAAATAAAGCTTGTAGATAACATGTTACCTTAAAACAAGAAAGATTACCAATAAATGAAGTGGTATTTGTTTACTGATGATCATGGTAGATTTCAGGAAATTGAAATGGTTTTACAGTTAAGATATAAAAAAGAAAGAAGATTATACAACTGCAAAAAAAGTTAATGAAAATGATAAGTAAAACTCATTATTTCTGTCATCTGTTCTCTTTCCTCACCTATCACATAAGACCATGAACAGGAAATCTGCAAAGTACTAGCAGTCTCTGTAAGACCTGATTGTGAAGAAAAACATAACCGGACCAGTAAGTGTTTCAGAGCCTAAAGAGAAGACTGAGGTTATCTGTGCAAATGCAGTTAGTTATTAAAGGCATAAGAAGATCCAGACATCATGAGTGAAGCCATAGTTAATATGATACAGCAAATGTTGGAAGAGACTGCTTGGAGGGGCTGCAGAACTTTCACTGCTGGACCTGCTAAAGTACAGATTAGACAACATTTGTCAGAAAATATTTACCTACAATTGTTTTTGCCCCTGAGACTCTATTGTATGGTTCCACAAATGCTATCCAGCCCCTTTTGCTAAAGGGAGTCAATAAATTTTAAGGCTAAAATAATGAAGAAAACAGGTATTTGTACTCCCTAACTTTGATTAAAACTATTTATAGTACCTCAAAGAGTTCCTATTATTGTTTGTATTACTTACTATGACTTGTGTTGCATTTAGTATTTGTTTTACCCCAAAATTATATGATAGTGTTTCTTTTTAATGTGAACTAGGAACTATGAAATATAACTTGACTAACAAGTATTAGTGGATTTTAAGATTATCTTTTAATGGTTTCTGTAGCAAAAGACAAAGATACCTGGTGGGAAGGATGTAAAGTACTATAACATTTTATACAAGATATTGTCTCCAAATTACTCCAACATTATCTTTCAACTTCCACTGGAAAAGAAAGAACTTGGTACATTACCTTTTGTTTTGTTTTGGTTTGGTTTGGTTTTTTGGGAGGGGAGAAATTGAGAGTGTTGGAGTTCAAGGGTTATGAGTAAAAGCAGCAGCACCTGTATGTAGTTAGGTAGAAGAATCATTAGATAGTCCAGGATAGCCACAGTTGACTATGTTACCCTCTGTCTCAGTTCTCCAGAATATTAACTTCCATTTCAGTATATTTATGTATTAAAATGTTCTGTGTGTGGGAGGTGTTGGTGTATTTCTGGGTTGGGTGTTTTGAAGGGGTTATGTAGAGTAATAAGAATATTTGTTCCTTTGTGGAGAAAGGGAAATGAAAGGTATTTTCATTCTCTATCCTAACTTATTTTTATCAGGACAGTACCAGA
Organism: Hirundo rustica; assembly: GCF_015227805.2. NCBI lineage: Eukaryota > Metazoa > Chordata > Aves > Passeriformes > Hirundinidae > Hirundo > Hirundo rustica. The sequence goes on from NC_053450.1 coordinate 64,108,610, forward strand.
ACTACCCTATGTATGGGAGCAAGGAAGTATAGACAAGTCATATTCTTTTGAACTGAACAGAAGTAGTGATGAGGGCCATGATAGACATTCATTTACATTCATATGGGCTTCGTCTTCATCCTGTAAGAGCTGTGGTGAGTCTGACTGTACTGCAACATCCCATGCTTTCATTCTCTGTTAATGCTCGGTTTTCTAGCCTTACTGGACTCTATATGTATTGATCTGGAGTGTGGAGTAGTTCTGATGTGGAATTTCTTCTAACACACTGACGGAATTCTTACTATAATATTGCAATCAGCTTTTCTCTCCCTCTTATGATGTACAGAAAGATCAAACTTGTAGCTGCTCTTTGCTGGGTTTTTTCCTAGACTTTTTATTTTTGTAAATTCACATGAACCTTTATTCTCTACAGAAAGTTAAAGTAGAATGAGAAGAAGCTTGTAGATATCACATTTACCTATTAAACAAGACAGAAATGTGCTTACCTACTTTATGATAAAGGCAGATATATTTTAAAGTATTTTTTGAAGGCCATGACTGTGATTCACCACCTGATTATCAGCTGTAAAGGCTTTTATTAAATACCATCCCCATTCAACCATTCATCGTTTTCATATGAAAATAGTAAACAATGACTATTGCATGCATAACTCGTCAGTACTGTAAGGCAGGGGGCTGAAATGTGATGTCTTTCCAATGATATTTCAATTTAAACATGGCTGCATTGCAGTAATGTCACATCTTGTTTGCACTCTGGACTTGATGGCAAACAGGGATCATTATAGGGGGAACAGTGAGAAAAATACATTACACACTAGTCATAACCATAAAAGAAACTAAAGAGAAAGAGACATACCAATGCATGTGCAGCTTCTATAATAGAGCAGAAGAATAGGATTGCACTGAGAAATGTACAAAGGCAGTTAAGTTTAGAGGAGAGTTAACACTGCACTAAACTGTCAAGCCTGAGTCAAATGATATTACTTCTGACACCTCTGGCTACAATACATTGCTTTTGGATTCAGTTTCTCTACCTTTTTTTCAGTTGTTGCAGTAAAATAAATTCCCTGGTGCTTTGATTGTTGAGATTACCTTGTTTTATATAACTTCCCCTCTCTCTTCCTTTTTGTCCTCTGCTCTCTACTAACATTATGGGTGTGACTAAAGATTAAGCAGACTGCTGTATTTTTCAAAGTCAGTCATTGGTTTGGATAGACAGTCAAAATGAAATGGAGGACTGTAAAGAAAAAAACATTTTTAGTTAAGGACATTCACACATAGAAAAACTAAGTTCAACAGACATCTCACTTTTATGTGCTTATGTCACAGAATCACATGATCAATTAGGTTAGCTAAAACCTCTGAGCTCATCAAGTCCAACATATGACTGAACATCTCCTTGTTAACTACATCATGGCACTTTGTGCCAAGTCCAGTCTTTCCTTGGACGATGACTCCACCAACCCCCTGGGCAGCCCATTCTCATGTCTAATCACTCTTGTGAAGAAATTTTTTTAATGTCCAACCTAACCTCCCCTGGTGCAGCTTAAGATTATGTCCTTTCATTAGTTGCCTAGGAGAAGAGCCTGACCCCTACCTGACTACTCCTCATTTCAGGCAGTTGTAGAGAGCAATAAAACTCTCTCCTTTTCTCCAGGTTAAATATCCCCAGGTCTCTCAACTGTGTCTCACAGACTTGTGCTCCAGACCCTTCACCAGCTTCACTGCCCTTCTACTGACCTTTCTCCATGTCCTTCCTGAATTGATAGGCCCAGAACTAGACACAGCACTTGAGGTGTGGCCCCACCACTACCATGTACAGGAGAAGAATCGCTTCCCTAGCCCTGGCAGTCACAATAGTCCTGATACAGGCCACTCTGGCTCGTGTTCAGCCACTGTTGACCAGAAACCCCCAGGTCCTTTCCCCCTCGGCCACTTTGCAGCCACTGTTCCCCCAGCCTGGGGGGGAAAAACCAGAATATTTTTATGGCCAAAATGTAGGTATTTGGTATTTGGTTGAACCTCATGCTATTGGTCACCCATCTATCCATCCTGTTCAAGTTCCTCTGCAGGGCCTTCCTAACCTCCAGCAAATTGACACTCTGACCCAATTTAATGTCACCTGCAAATATGGTAATGGTAGACTCAATCCCTCATCCAGATCATCAGTAAAGATATTAAGCAGGATTGCGTCCAACACTGATTCCTGGGTAACACCACCAGTGACTGGATGTCAACTGTATGACTGAACAGCACCATTCCCCACCACTCTCTGTTCCTAACCCAGCCAGTTCCTAACCCAGCACAGGTCCCACCTGTCCAAGCCATGGGCTGCCAGCTTTTCCAGGAATACTGTGGGAGATGGTGTCAAAGTCTTTGCTGAAGTCCCGGTAGACACATTCACAGCCTGTCCCTCATCCACCAGGTGGGTCACCTGCGCATAAAGGGAGATCAAGTCAGTCAGGAGCTGTCTTTCCTGAACCTGTGCTACCCTGGTTGTTCTGTATGTCTCGTGTGATCAAACTCAAGGTGACCTGTTCCATAATTTTGCTGGGCAGCAAGGTCATCTGAAAAGTAGTGCATTCTAACTCTCACTGATTGTGATTTTGCCACTGGTAGACACTAAATTCCAGAAGAAAATTACTCCTCTTATGGTTTGCAAAAATCTGTGATTTTTTTGTCATCCTCATTCTTATTCTTTAGCATGAGCAGTTCTTCTTCCCCTTTTCTTTATCATAAGCATTTATTTTCTCTTTATAGAAAGTCACTGTGCCATCTTATTTTTGGCAGACCTACTAAACTGAACTGTAGTTTATTGGACAATGGATCAAGAAGTCTGGCTCTCCAAGATACCTCTGCATAGTGCTCTTGCTTTCAAATGTGTACATAGAACAGAGTTAGAATAGTCCCAAAGTGTAAATAAATGAGTTTATAAGCAGCTTTATTTTCATCTTGATTATGTTTTCTCCTAGTTTGATAAAATGAGGAAAATATATTCTGCGTCAGTTTTGGGTTTCATTGTTTGTCTTGGGGCACATAGATAATCCCCTCAAGTAATATTCGAGCCCTACCATTTTCACTGATGTTTGTTCTGTAAATGATCTGTAGTACATACAATCAGTGAAAAAGTCTTGACAAGCTTGATTACTCAGAATCAATTTAAAGGGGCTTATACTGTTACGAAATATCAGCAGTTTTCCGGAGTAATGGACCTTTAGGGGCAAGTAGTGAATAAAAATAAAAGGACAAAGAAAGTATGTACTGAGTTAGAAATATGGTTATTAGTCACAGCCTAATTCTGCCTTTAACTCTCTTTCTCAAAACTTATGGAATGGTTGTTCCTCTGTCCTTTACTCAGCTTCCATTTCACCTTCCCATCTACAATACTTCTTACATTTTTGTGTGTGTATTCCTTCAGTTACATTTTTCTTGAACCTACCCTGACAGACTTTCAGTTCAGCATACTCCAAACTGTTTCTTTGTGGGATACTACAATGGGTAAGGAAAAATGTTTTGTATGTATGTATGTATGGATGTATGTATGGATGTATGTATGTATAATTTAAAAAAAAAAAAAAAAAACAACAACAACCTAACAAAGCAAAACAAACAAACAAAAAAACCCCAGGAAGAACAGAGCCATCAAAATCCTCTGAACAGCTGTTAACATGGAATTGAAGTGACTAACTTCATGAGAACAACTTATAAAATCAGCCTTATAGTTAATGTGCCTTTTCTCTGGTTTGCATTTCTCATCCCTACTAACATGGCAACTTTGACTTAATATTATTCAGTGACTCCAATGGCAATAGGCCTTCCAGTAGTCAGGAAGAAGAAAAGTAGTTTAGAAAGACTATTTTATTTCCTGAAACATACACAATATACTGAAAATTATGTTATTATTAGTAGTATGAGTCTCAAAGTGTTGATGTTTTTCATTTACAGTCCCAAGTGCTAAGACACACAAAAAAAATCAGAATCTTAGGTTATCCTTCTTAAAATATTAACACATACTTGTTATGTGAGGTGATTTCACCCCTTTCCTCAGTGCATCCATATCTGACAGGTGAAATATGTTGTTTGCTACTACTGACATTCTCTTCTATATTTCAAGTTCATGGTCCAACTCCACAGACTTATAAAGATAATTTAAAAACCCAAACCTCCCAATTTTTTTTCGCCTATGGCACTTTTAAGATGCTTAGGCAAGTATTTTAATATGGCAAGTAATTCTCGTGCATAACTGTTGTCAAAAGTAATGTGCCTCTTGATAGCCTTTGGATCTGAAAAGAGAATTGAACAATAGCCTTAAATGTAAGATTTACTAATATATTTACCCTGTTTTGGACATAAATAAGATGTCATTCTTTATTATTGAAACAAGGGGAAGTCTTTTCTAGCTTACCTGTCAACAGTAATGAGTGCAGAAGTCCTAGGTTGCTCTTTGCTCTGTGCAAAATCTGGGGAAGTCTCCTCAACCATAAGTTTAACCCTTTAAATTGTCTTCCTCTGTGTCTGCAGAGAAGGCCAGGATTTGGCCTTAATATAGTAGAAAAAAACTTGTATAGGATTAAGAGAGTGTACACCTGGTTGTATTACTCAGTGTAGTGGTGATAGCTGTATTCTCAAGCATTCTGTGTGCTCTAGCCTACTTTGACACCTTTGGGTTGCTGGAAGGGTTTTTTAACATCATACAAATTAATCCAGCCTGGGGCTGGATTAGCTGTAATGGACAGCATATAAAGATTTTCAGGCATACAGCCATCCACACCTTGACAGGTTTGCTGCACTTCCAATAATTTAATAAATCTTTGACGAACTTTAAAAGAAACTGTCAAAATGTTTCATCATTTTTTTTTTCTTCTTATGCCATTTTTAGTAAATTTATTGCACATGAAAAAAATACATCCCTAGGCATAGCCCAGGAGCACTAGGACAAGTTTCCTCACTCTTCTGCCAACATGTTTCAGTCGTGCCCTGGAGGTAGCACCTGGTTTGAGAGGATAGTTCTCTTCTTCATTTCCTTGGCCTCTCAGCTGACAGTATTAAACAGCTAATTAGTGAATAGTGATTTTTTTTTTTTTTTCTTATGCAGAGGAATTTTACTTCAAAAATTTTGTCTTACAATTATTTATAATAGTCCTTAGTGTCTTACAACCGAAACTGGCTTTTTTCTTACCAGTTCTTCACATGTGCATTCCACTTTGTGAGTAGAGTGTAATGTTTGTAAGTGTAATGCTCCTAGCAGAAGGAGGGCAATGTTGTCTATCTTAGAGAAAAAAACCCCAAACAAACAAAAAAAAACCAAAAAAACCCCAAAACATTTGGAGTGTTTGGGAACAAAAAGGAATCTGAAAAATTATACACATAGGTGAAAAGAGCAACACAGCTGAGTTTACTGTACCATTCCTAACAACATCTCTTTTTACTTCTAAACCGTGACTAGCTACTGAGCATGTTCTCTTTCCCTGTGCACTTGAGGGTATTTTGCTAACAGAACTAAGAGCTGTTGCTGCTTGTGAAGCTTTATTAACTTTGCTGACTTTGTGACCTTAGAAAAAGTCTGTGGTCTGATAAAGTTACAGGGAAGAAGTTCTGAATTTTTTATTCAGCATTTATTGTCTTTACCTGGAAAAGGGCTGAAAAATGGAATGATGCTGACAAGTTGCAGTCCTTCATTTTCAGTGTCCTACTATTTTAGTTGAAAGTAAAACAGAATTCCTCATCACTCTTTTCTCTTGGGAAACCTGGAAATTTACTTTTACCCTCACCAAAGTCAGAGATTTTGGCTATTAATAGTTTGGGGCCATTAAGATTTGTAAATGCACTTTTAATATCTAAATCCTCTGTCTGTTTCTATTCATCTACAAATTTACTATTTTTTGCTAAAGAACGACAGTTCAGGCAATAAAACATCATTGTTTAGAAAAGTAAAAAACTGTAACTATTATAAAATATTTTATACAAAGCACGGAATGTGTAGAGAGGAGTGGGAAGTTATAACACAGTTAATGTATGTATGTATCTTTTTCTGTGTACACATAAAAAAGAGAGCACATGCTTTTCCCAAATGTTCATATAATGCCTGGAGGCTGGAAAGCAAAAGAAGGGAGATAAATGAAGAGGAAAGGAAGAATGCAAATTGGCTGCAAGGCAAGTTGGTGGTTCATGATCCTTGCTTTGACTTTGATCTAGTCTCATTAATGAGCAATTTTACAAAGCTGCAAGGCATTCTCTGGTTGCAGGATAAATTCAGCTTAGGTTGCCCATGCAGGTGTGCATGACACAAGAAGCCTTCCAGAATGTATGCATTCTTCCAAAAATGTTTTCATCATTTCATTTTAATAACTTAAACTGTTGTGGTTTAACATCACTTCAAGACATGAAGTATCAGATGTTAACGTAAGTAGTTTTGAAATGTACTGCTTAAATCAGAGGGGAGGAGAGAGGCCTGAATCCAATCCACTGTGAAATGAACAACTTTGCTGAGATGATGTAAACTACTTCCCATTTATTATTGCAGCTAATAAGGTTATAAGCAGCTGGTATCACCATAATTCCTACAAGAATTTTGATCCCATTTGAGGGTGAGTTTTGTTACGAGTACAGTACTCATTAGCTGTCTGTAGTCTTCCTCTTACTTGGAAGAAAGTCATACCAAAATCAGTTCCTCAAGTTGTTCAGTACTTTTTGACTAAAGTTCTGTACAGACCTTTGCTGGAAAGTAGAAAATAGCTCTTACTCTCTGCCCCTTAACTCTAAACACTATTATCTCCTTCATGACATTGGTTTTGAAGAAGCAAGAAAGACTCTGCATGCTTGTGAGATGGCCAGGGAAAACTGACAGAACTAATCTTTTTTCTGGCCTGTAAGATTGGCAGAAGACTGGAAAAGAAATCTGCAAAAACTTATCTGATTCAAGCAGAGGTGTAAGAGGTAGGTATCAGCATCAGCATCTGCATCTATATATTTGAAACAGAAATAGAGGAGTGAGTAAGTGCAGTAATGGAATTTTCTGATGTTTGCTTGGGCTTTTTTGTTCATACAAATTAGCATAGTTAAATATTGAATTAATAAAAATATGTAGGCCAAAAAAGACTCATTGTCAAAATTTCCTACACACAATCCAACATCTAAAAGCAAACAAGGCACATGTCCCACAAAAACAAAGGTTTTCATTGTACTGGTCTGTTTTTCTCAGGTGGTCAGAACACTGTAAAAGAAAATAATTTTTTTTTTAAAAAAGTTATCATCTAAAATTTTTAAGATGTTTTGTAATACAAAGCTAAAGAAATTATGTATGATTGCAAAATACCATCTCTGGTAGCAGTTCCAACCCTGTCCTTTCTTATCTTTCTAGTATGTGAACTTAAGGATTATACCGAATTTTTAAAACTATTCAAGTTGTTCATACATACATACATAGTACTAATATGTCTGCTTTCACCCTTTGAAACTTGGCATTTCTAAGCTGTTTTTTGTTTACTTGAGATTTATACTGCACTTCATAGAGTGTCTTGTAGCTTTCTCTTAATCATCTGACTCATTAGACAGGTCAAATTAACATTTTTTATCAGACTGCTTCTTTTAGTTTTTCCAGAATTACATAATTTAAACTGATTAATTATTTATTATAAAATCAATACTAATTCTATTCTTGTTTATGTATCAATATAAAGCAAGTTAATCTGTATTTCCCACCTAAAACTGAGTTTTCCTAGCAAGTAAATGAGTGAGCAAGTATTGAATTCACGATGTTTTAGCTAGATAAACTTTTTTAAAAAATTATTCACTGATCCTTTTAAAGTAACCACTGGACAGGAAGGAGCTGAGCAACTGATGTTTATGTTGGGCTGTTACAAGTACTTTAATTCTGCAGAAAGCTAAGGATCTTAACTATTTAATTTATCTAATTTAGATTTTGTCCCTACAGGGAGACTATTGGGAAAACACAACCAGCTAAGTGACAAAACATGCATTCTTACAAAACTTTAAAACCACAGTAGAAAGCTTTATTCATGAAGGAGCTTCTAAAATGCAGCTGTTGTCTTTATGAAATTGAGCTGTAATGTCATTTGAATAGAGCACTTAATAGGTGACTGGAGCTACTGGGATATCAAACTGGGGCCTGGAGTGCTAAACCCTGTTTCTTTCACAGCAAGTAGGAACTGTTGAAGAAGGCCACTGAAATGATATACTTTGCACTCCACAATAACTGATGGTGTATGGAAAACCTTTAAACACAGATCACTTATGACCTAGATAGTGGCACATCAGTATTTAGAAACAATTTTAAAGGAGAATGGCAGATTTTCTAAACAAAAAGGTTAGAAATAAAAGGGAAATGAATTATAAGGTAGTCTCCCCACAGTCAGTTAGGAATGCACATTATAATCTAGAAAGGTAGAACTTGAGCTTTGAAATGAGTTTGAGCTTCCAGACTCAGGTGACAGAGGAGGAAAGCCATAAAAGCAGTAAGTCCAGTCCTGCTGCTACTCAAGTGAGCGGCAGAACTGGTATTTACACTTGATGGGTTTTGGTCCCCTGATCATTCCCTGCTCCTGACGCCACCTGCTAGCAGGTCTATGAATTGTACCAGGCAAGGACAGCTGATCTTCCAGAGGACTAACTCCGAGTCTAATGTCAGCAGGAAGAGTTATGGAGGCACACATAGCTAGTTATTTTGGATGAGAAAGATATTATATGAATCTGTGAATTAATATGGAACTACCCGAGACAGGTGGTGAGGCCAGTGAGGTGCTCATACATGGGACGTGATGTTCATATTTTCTAGAACGAGTGTCGAAGGGTCTTTGAGAAGAAACAGGAGAAACATCATACCAAATTTGCTCAGCAGCTAAGGGAATTATTTTCAAGCTTGAATGGGGTACAGTTTACATAGAACTTTCCTTTATTTATCTCAAATTTATTAATATAAAATGTATTATATATGTAACACACATTAGTTCCCCAAACCTCAGTATGACAATGATTAACTACTGAATTTTGTCTTTTTTTTTTTCCTTCACCATCATTGCTAAAATTCAAAAAAATAAAAGACTTTTCCAGGGTTTTTGAATGAATCTGTCCTCAGAAAAAGGTAAAGAAGTTACCTCTTTTATTATAAAAAAAATCAGACTAAACACCACCATTGTAGGATGAGGTTTTTTTTAAAAAAGATACTATTTGTTAATGCATCTCTTCATAAAGAGATTAAAAATGCTCTTCTGAACTATTAATATTGTATTTCCAGTATGAAGAATCTCACAGAACCAAATAATGATACACTCTTGTTGTGCCATAGACGTATTGCTGTTATTAATCTTTATATGGCAGTTGTAGAACTTAAATGCTTCTCTACGAAGGGTATAGATAGTACCTGTATCAGTAAAGATTGACACACATAATAATAGTTCTTAATAATATTAATAACTCATAAATTATTAATAAACCAATACAAAAATTAAATTATATCAATATTTGAATAATGTTGAATTAAAAAGTAACTATTCTGACCACTTTAATGACTTGTGTGGGATAGAACTTCATTTTGGTGGGACAATATGCGTTTAGGGGAATAAAGAGCTGGCAGAGTCAGAAAACTAGTGGGGATCAGAGAACCAGGACTCTTCCTAATGGTGGTGGTAGTCTGGGGTGATAGACTTCACTATGTAACTTATTTCAGGGCTAGTTTCTGAGCCCTTTTAGGTCTCTTTAGGTTTCCACTGAAAGTATCTTAATTCAGTTAAATATGAGCAATTATCAAATGTATGGGATGATTGTACTTGGCCAGGTTCCAAAATGTATTTTTTCAGTAAATTGCAAGTTAAGAAATATGAGAAATTACCTCACCTATTTAGGAAAAAAGACTAAACTTCTCATTATATTTTTCATTCGATTCTAAATTTCATGATTGCCCATCCTCCCTCAGACAAAAAGAAAGGTGTGTTTGGATTTTAAGGATACTTCACCAGGTAATGAATTCTTCCAGCTTATTGGCCAGACAGATTTGTGAGAAACATTGATGGTAAAATAAGTTATCAGCTTACTATTTTTCCATTCACAAGTTAGTAATATTTCAAGGTGTGTTTAGCTGTCTTTTCTGGTTTGTAGACATTAGGAAATAGCATAATGTTTCCTCCAGATGTCCCTTATGAAATCTGTGTTAAACTTAGCTTGTGTTTGACACACTGTATGTAGAGAGCATAGGATACCTCACAAACAGAAAGATCAATAGACCAGTATGTCAGGGGGTTTGCAGTTTCATTCTTTTAATGCAATGGGATATGAACTCCCAAGTTTCATTGACCAAAAGTAGCTTTTCCACAATTTTGAGATAAAAAAAATATTTTTTTTTCATGTGGATGGGGGGAGAAATGCCTTTTATTTGATTAAACAGAACAAATGGGAAGGCTCACTAAGGCTGCTTGAATTCTTTAAATGCAGCTTCTTCTTTTGAAATATATCTGCCTGATGCAATATATTCTCTGTGTTAGAAGAACAGCATCTCACCCTTAGCATGTGTTTACATCTCCCCAGGACTGCATTTGAATATTTCTATTAAATACTTTAGTAACCAGTTACTTTAAATGCTATCAGATTTGAGCAACAATATGAATATTTGCTTTCAGTAGTGAGTAGAAGCTACTTTTTAGAGATTTATTTTTTGCTGATTTATAACAAGGTACATGAATCTTGCAGTTGTTTTGTGTGTACATATGAATGTGCATGTTTGAGTACACTTGCATCCTGAAGGCTGGTTTATGTTCTCTTAGCCCTTAGTGAAAAAAAAAATCTGGAAATATTAATTGATTAGTACCTAAAACCCCCCAGAGATAGTGAATAGAGCAAACATACTCTACATTGTATTTATGAGATTACTTTTTTTCCGCTGACTTATGAAATATACACAGGATACCCCCATGTTTACGACCTTAATTACTATACCTTTGTTGTGATAAAAAGTATTATTATGTTGATTACAAACTTAAGTATAATAGCACAGAATTATGTTTTAAAATTATTTCTTAGACTTGTAATTTGCTCCCATGTTTCTGTCTGTCAATTTTCTTGGTTTGAATGAAATACAATTATTTCAAATAGGGCAAAAATATATACATACCCGCAATAATGCTAGTTTTACGAAACAGAAAACTGAAGGCCAGGTCACATTTTCCCCATTTGTCTGGCCCCAGGGGAAATGAAGTGGAAGCATGATTCTTCCTCATCAGTCACAAACAGAGGCAACACCCTCACCCCAAAGCTTGATATTTACCTTCTAATGTTAGATATTGCTGACAAAGTATTGCTATAGACCTTTACTTTACAAGGTTTACTTTATTAAATATGATGTTCCTTACTGGTTCCCCATACTTCCTTTTGTTGATACAGTGTTTAAAAATCATTTGGAAACTGACAAGTACTTCAGTTCTTAACTGATTTCAATAGAATTAAATTTATAGACCTGAGTGCTAATTAATTTTTAATAAAACACACTTAGAAAAATCTCTAACACTATAAAAATGTGCTTTTCACTGTAAGTACCAATATTACAAATGTTTCTGTTTCTTTCAATTAGTAATGATTTAGGGTTTTTTTAAATTTTATTTTAACATCTCATACTACTGATTTCACTCTGGATTTCAGTTCACAGCTTTCCTAAATGAGTGAAAAGTAGCTTTTTTGTGTGTGTGTGTGTGTCTTTTTTTTTTTTTTTTTTTTTTCTTTGCTTGCTCATTGATTAGGTTGAGATTTATTTCTAAACAAAAAGGAATGCTTGCTGGAAACATTCATGGGGAAAAAAAAGGTGCAAGCTTTCACATGTACTATTTTTGCATGTATTACACAGATGGTTTTGAACATGTCCTTACATTCATCACAAGAGCTGATTTAGGGTTAGCGCTGAATAGGCATCTTTTGGTGTTTCAGCTAGATATAATTGAACCTGTACCAAAGACAAAGTGCTGCATGCAGGGTTTGCGTACAGTACAGCAGTTTATACAATCTGACTTTATAAAGATCGATCTGATAAGAATAAAGGAAAATATGACTCAATTTTCATTCCACCTCAGAGAGAAATGTGGAAAGTTTAATGCCGAACTGTGAAAAGATTCAGTAAGTCACCACAAATCACTTCTACTAAGCCCAAACTGGGTAATTTACACAGCACTTTGTGATCTTCAAACAATTTGCAGTGTGCAATTATTCATGCCACAACATGGGGCCACAGCGTCCAAGCTGCCTGTTTGTTCTACGGCTGAAGCAGAGGTGTTTGAAAACTGCAAGAGCCTACCAAAGGCCCAGAGATCATGGCTAATGTGACACCCCCAGGCCTAATCTTCTTAGAGCACTGGGATAAAATAAGTATCCATTACAAAATCAGCCTTCATCCTGCCCCCTTCTGTGCTCTGCCACTCTGATAGCCAACACGAAGACAATTGCATGATTCTGGGCTTAATCAGGTATTAGGAGCTAATGCAGTACGAGAAGAGGCTAATCTCCATATTTACTCCATCTGTACTTACGGACCTGACGTGCCTGCCCCCGATAGATCAAAAGGAGTTGGCAAAAACCAGATTAGGGATGAAGAAAGAAGAGAGAGGTCCAAGAAGTGTAAGAGGCAAAATTCTCTGCTTTCCTCAGTTGTGTATATATGTATTAAAGCCATGTGGTCTAATCCCATGGAAACACTTTCCATTGTATTTCTTTTTCTTCTCGACCCTACCCCCACCCTCTGTCTCCATCTTTAAATATGGAAATTGCCAGTGCAGTTAAAATTATTGATAAGTGTACCACGCTGTTTCTAAGGATCAACTTTTACATAATTAAATATATATATATATATATGGTTTTTAATATGGATTTTGTTTCAGTTTATTATGGCATTTATTTATGACTGACACATGTGTAGAACACTCTTCTAGGTCCATTTTGAAATCTGATGAAAATCTCATAGCTAGGCAGAACTCATTAATTCCAGGTCTTTGTAAGTGCTCTTTGTAAGTACTACATAGACAATATACCCTTCTGTGACCTTAAGTGAAAATGAACGTGAGAAAAGAAAAGAGAAGAAAAGTCTGTAAAATTAGCTATTTTCCTCTTAGTCACTCAGAAGTAACCGGTTATCTTCTTTCTCTGTCTTATCCTCTATGATATCTTGGCATTCTCTTCTGAGGCTTTTGCTCCAAGCAGATACTTATGATTCTAGAAATGTGGACAGATGGGTAAGGAAAAGAGAGCAAAGGAAATTCACACACTCACCACTGTTGGCAGTCACCTGCTGTTTGTAAACAGCGACATGTGGCCACCAATAATGACCTTCAAGCTAGGAAATGCATGTACTAAACTCACTCAAAGTCTCTGGTCACCTTGGGTTGGTGATGAACAAGTTTTATGAAGGTGGGATGCATTCCTTAGCAAGGGTGGAAGAAGCCTGTACTCAAAAGAGTGCTCAGGAAAGCTGAGGACATTTCAAAGGGTGGACTGTCGTCCTTTTTTGGAAAGCTGACAGACTCACTATTTTTTTGACTCCTTACAAACCCCAAGTGGTGCCAGGAGAGAGCTGTGTTGCTGCCGATTTTTGGCAATAGAGCTCACCTCATTAGAGTGGATTAAGTCATGATGCTGAGAAGGATAAAAGGTGAAAAGCAAAAACAGTGGATGGCGAACACAGAAAGCTCAGAGTGTCATTTGTATGCTGACGCTATTATTGACTAGAGCCCATGTGGTTCACACTTTTCAATTACCGTCTGCTAGAAAGGTGGCCCGTAATTGCAAAGGCTGATGCCAGTGCACCAAATGTCAAGGGAGCCTCCCTAACCCTCATCACCTTTTCTTGATGCTTGACTTGAGAATGTTCAAAGGCAAAAAGCCACAGCCTGCAGATCTCCCTGAGGAAGAAAAAGATGCTATAAAAAAAAATAAAAAAAAAAAAGATAAAGCACCAACAACTCAACCTCCCTCATTTGGAAACCTAGAGTTAAATTCATTATCCTGTGACCTTGTCCTTTACCCTCGGTTTAGCTAGGCCATCCACTGGCATTAGTGAGAATTATACCGTGAAGATCCAGGGCAGGATTACATTTTTTCAGTTTTGTGGTGCTGTAGCTGCCCAGGTGACTGCCAGAGATGCTCTTTCACAGGATTTTTCAAAGGTGGAAAATGGCCAAACTTAGTTTTCCTCTAAACTCCAATAGATATTCCCACTAACAGCACAGTGTCACTTTTAACTGAGATGCTTTACTTAAGCTGGTACTATGCCATCCCTGCAGAACCTAGAATAGCCTGTACAATTTCACCCACATTTATTTAAAAGCTCAAGTGCACTTTTTTGTACATCTTTATTTCATTATACTTTATTTTTTCACAGCTACTACTAAGGTAGTTATTAAATGAAAGCAATGAACTGTAGCTAAAATATTTGACTCAAGCATCTTCAGCAGGCTCAGAGCAGACCCAAAAATTAAGAATATTTTTTCTATCATTAAAAATCTAGTGAATTTTACTAATGAATATTACATTTTCTTCTCATTTGAAACATTATTTTGATAATTACTTTTCTTATCAGCACTACATGCTGGAAAATGATATACTGTATACTGTATTAGAAATTTATATAACACAAGTAAGATCAATTTTTACTGAAAAAGGATTTCTCTGTTTATAAAAAATACTTTTCTTGCACTTCTTTTTCAAATTCTTCAAAATATAATTCTAATATATATCTTTTTTTTTTTAATTGAAACTTTTTACCATAGACAATTTTTTTTCTTTTTTTTTGTTTTAAAGTTACTTCAGTAAGTGGACCTAATCCCTTAATCAGAAGAGAATTTAAGAGTTTCACAGGTGAGTATTAGTATCTGGTTTTTACGAAAGTGGGATACTTTGCCTTTGCAATGGAAGAAAACTTGGGAATGCCACATTGGTGATTATTAGGTAGATTTAGTTCCCAGTCATTAATCCAAAGTTATATTCCAATCTTTTTTGTCCTTGAATTCATCAGTAAAATTCTGCTGGAAGAATACTTTTGTTGACTAAACATTGTATTGAGATATCTTAGATCCTGATTTCAAATCCTAGAGACACCAAATCAGTTTTATCTTCCAGTGAGAGAGGAAAAAAAATTGATTCAGATCTTACCTAGTGAAGTTTTAAGTAGCTTAAATAACACAGTTTTGTTGAATTGAAATTAAACTGTATTGAAACTTTCATTGAGTTGTGTGAGCAGCTGGAATTTTAACATATTTCTTTCTACAAATTAATGATAGTGTATAATACAGTCTAAGAGTGTAATTCTATCACTATCATAGAGAACAGTAGACAAAATCTTGCCACTCAACATTGTGTGACCTATGTTGCTGCCCCCATTGTCACAAGTGACTTTATTTTTGAGCTTTAAAACAAATTTAATTTTATTCACTTGAAGAGGTTTTACTTAAACATGGTATTAGTATTGCTTTTTTAGCTTGCAATATCAGCTGCAGCTTGTATGCAAATTTACAAATATTTTAATCACCATAAAGGTTTAAATCTGTTCATCCAGCCTTGAAGACTTATTTTACAGTGAGCTTGCTTCAAAATTCTTTATTTTAATTTCCCTCAAAAAGGAAAAGATAATTTTAGACATAACACTTCACTGAAGAACTTTTTGCAAATTTCATTGCATTGTCCAAAATTTTTGCTAATTTATTTTTTTTCCTCTTCTTATTTATCAGAACTTAACTGTTCAATATTTTGGGGAAATCAGAAAATCTTAGAGTCAAACTACTTGCCTGACTTTCTCAGACTTTGATCCCTACTATCAAGTCAGTTCATGTCAAAGTTAGCATCTAATTTTTTCTCTGAGTAAAAGTTTTGATCCTTCGGTCTCCTCTCCTTGCTCCTTTACAGTAACATCTCTGCATATGGGCTAGAAATATAAAACAGTTTTACTTCTCTTATTTATGAGCAAATTGTGATACAATGCCTTGCAAAATGCATCATGGTAATATAATTTTGGAATACAGGTACTTTGAATCCACCAGTGTTGATGCTGTGATCAGATGGTAGGCTGAACCTTTTTGAGACAGCTTTCAGAGGAAAAAAGTTCTGGGCAAGACAAGGGAAAAAACATGAGAAATTTTGTGTTCTCCCTTAGATATTTGGTGGAAAATATTAAAAAATACATGCAAGTTAAATGTACACTATGAATTAGAACCCAGATGTAAGGTGGAAGCTGAGGAATGTCCTTCTCTATTCTTACGTGATGCAGAGCAGCAGATGCAGCAGCTCCATGTGCAAAGTAGTCTCCATAAGAAACTGTTGAGGGAAAACTCTTAAAACCTAGGCAAATATCCAAATTTGGGAAAGTATTCAAAACTGTGGGTCTTGTCACCAAAATTTTACTGTCTTCCCCAGGAAAGAAAATGATCTGGATACAAGCTCAGAATCTGGGTGCTCAGCTAACAGTAAAACTTTATTTTTATTTATATTTTTTTTTCAGTCTGCACATTGAAATCTCATTATCATCTCATTCCCATCTTTAAATCTATCCCATCTCAAATAAATGAATCTCTATTTTAATATTGGACATTTCTCTTGATAAGGAAACCAATGGAAAAATTGCCAGGAAACAATAAGTGCCAAATGGAATTTATTTATTTATTTATCTATTTATTTATTTGTTTGTTTGTTTTCCAAAAATAATATTGTTCAAATTTTGTGTCCAAATGAGTTTCATGATTAACTCTTCATCTGTGACAAATGAAGCCAAATTTTGCTCTGAAGCTAGGCTTGATTGGACATACATATTTGTCCTTAAATAGGACAAACAGGATAAAGTAAGTCCCTAGGATAAAACATTAGTTTTCTCACATACAGATTAAAAAAAATACTCCTAATATAGGCTGGAAAATTGCCTCTGCTCTGAGTATTAAAACCAGCGAATGACTGTTAAGACACATAGGACCAACAGTGACAGTTCAGCTAGCTTAAAAGTATTCATCAAAAGTAAGTTCAGTTGCTCTTTAAACAAAGTTTCCTAGACTTAATTGAAGCACTATGGCTTTTTTCAGCTTCACACAATCAACTAGCCTAATAGCTTGCTCTTTCATTCTGTAAATTCTAAATTAAAGCGCCCTGAAATTTGGTACTAAATCTAAATCTAAAAATCTACATCTACTAAAGTTTATTTACCAAATGGTTTTGACTATTGGAGGTGCTGTCTGCATTCCAGGGATGGTGAATGTTAAGAGACAAATATAAATTCAGAATTTCTGAGCCTGGAGTGTTGCAGAGAGTTGTGTCCCTGTATAGTCTGGAAGAATACCTATTATCCTCCACAGATGTAAATTTTGGTCTTCATAACCTTGTGAATAAGCAGTGGTGACAAATTTTGCAGAAAAATTCCAGTGAACAGGAAAGGACTAGATTTCCTTGGAAATCTAAAACATTTTCACTTGATTTTCCTGAAAGTGGAAATGGAGTGAAATATGTGCTGTGTTTAAATTTAAAATTTTATTCTAAATTTCTCATTCAGTCCAATATTATGGTCCAAATAATCTTAAAAAAAAGTTCATTTTATTTACATTTTTTAATGTGGAAATTATTAGAATTGAAAACCAACAAAATTTCACTCTCCCTTGTCCCAAGTCCTTGCTTATCACTTTGGAATAATTAAAACTTCTTTCGCTTTGAGATAGATGCACTGATACTCTGTGGATATGGAAAGGGCATTTGCAAAGGCAAGTCATTGACAGTAAGGAAAAAAGGTTTACTGTTCCCTTTATTTGCCCCTAATATTTTCCCTTTTAGTTACTAGCAGCAGTGTCATATTAAATGACTTCCCCCTTTAAACTGTTAAGTGGTGCTAGTTCAGTTTTAGCGGTAAGTCGCCAGCAGACTCGGGGGACAAGTGCTATCTCCTATGGCCCTGAAAATTGATATTGAACATGGAAGGAAAAATCTCACAAGCTGATAGCAATTAGCTAAAAAGGATTTGCGACTCCATGATTCATCACACTAGGGGATCAAAGTCATTTACAGAGAGTGTTTCTACAGTCCCTGCCTGCTGCTCTAAAGATATACCTCTGTTTATCTCTCACACTGCGGTGTGACATTTCCTTTTTTAAGAGCCCATTTTCTTAGAAACGTAGCACTGGGCTGCAGCAGCGCAGGCAGTCTTTGATTCTCCACTGACTGCCTAAATGACACGATGGCTCTAATGGCACAGCTTTAGCAGGAGCTTGCAAAGGGAATTGGACTTATTATTTACATAAGTGGACTAACAGGTCAGGTCTGGTACTTGCTTGTGAAAATGAGGACAAGGTCTTCTTTTGGCAAGTGGTGTAAGGCAGGTCTCTTGGAGCTCTGTGGAGCTTTTATGATTTTTTAATGATTTTTTTTTTTTTTTTTTTTTTTTTTGTACATGAGGAACATTAACTTTCAAAATTTAGCCTCATTTTCTGTCTATGTTTTTGGAAATATGTTACAACAGAATCCCACATAATTTTATCAGAGGACTAAAAGAGATCTACCTTAATACCACAGACTTTTTTTGGGATTTTTTTCCCCCCGGGGAAAATTATACTCCTCTGTCCTTCCAAAATTCACTCTAACACTTTGAAAACAGTCTCATTGGTCAAAATGTAATTATACTTTTATATTAGATATGAAAGAAAAATAAAGAAAAAAACCCCAACAAATAACCATTGCATTTTGCCACTTCCAGGACTAAAGTTTCCCTTCTAACTCAGTAGTAGGAATTTGATTTGTTTCTCAGAGCCACAACCTGAAATAATGGAGGTCTCACAACTGCTACAGATTTTTTTTTCACTAAGGCTGGAAACACTGAGCTTCTTAGTAGGAGGCAAAGTGGCGTTTATGCAGTGATAATATTGTTATAGCCTTTCTCAGGTTTATTTTAGTCAGAATTTTGCAAAGGAGTGACATTTTCAGTAGCCTGATCCTAACTGCTGGTTGTCTCACTCCTTTGATAGTGAGCAGTAAATACGTATGAAAAGTTCACAGTGATGTGGCAGTATTTACTCTTAAGTGGTATCTTCTAATTAATACCTATTACTTTGTTGTGAATCCAGCTTTAGAAGCAACAAATTTCTTCAGACTTAATGGGAGAGGGGATAACATCAGGTTTGTCTGTGACAAAATTTGGGAGGACACACCAAGGTTACCGGGATGTTCTGCTAGCGAGGGATCTCAGGCTGTTGCATTGGGACTTGGAGGGGCTCCAGAGGTAATAGGAGACAGCAGAGAAACACCAGTGAAACAGCCTAAAGGTCTGTCCCTCTAAGAAGGTAACAACAATTTTGCAGGGGACAGCAAGCTGGTTGGTGTAGTTCACAAGCCCTGAAGGACACGATGCCACCCAGGGGGACCTCAAGCTCAAGAAATGGGCACTTGGGAATGTCATGTGGCTTAACAAGACCAAGTGCAAGGTGCTGCACCTGGGTTGGGACAACCTCTGGCACACATGGTGGGGGATGAGCAGACTCAGATCGACCCTGCCAAGAAGGGCTTGGGGGTGCTGGTGGGTGAGAGGCTGGACATGAGCCGGCAATGGATAATCCCAGCCCAGAAAGCCAAACGTGTCCTGGGTTGCATCAAAAGCATTTTGACCAGCAGGGCAAGGGAGGCGATTCTGCCCCTCTGCTCTTCTCTGGTGAGACCCAGCCTAGAGTGTTGCACCCAGCTCTGGGGCTCTCAGTACAGGAAGGACATGGACCTGCCAGAGCAAGTCCAGATGGGGTCCACAAAAACACCTCTCCTACAAATACAGGCTGAGAGGGCTGGAGTTGTTCAGCCTGGGGAAGAAAAGAAAAAAAGAGAGAGAAAAATAGGAAAAGAAGAAAAATTTGGGTCGTTCAGAGCTTAAAGGTGGCTTACAAGAAAGATGAGGACACCCTTTTTGGGAGGCCCTAATGCGATCAGACGAGAGGTGGTGATTTTAAACTGAAAGAGGATATATTTAGATTGGACATAGAGCATGAATTCTATTCAGTGAGGGGGGTGAAACACTGGAAAAGACTACCCAAAGAGGTGATAGATGCTCATCCCTCGTAACATTCAAAGTTATATGGAGAAGGGTCTGAACAACCTGACCTAGGGAAAGATCCAAGGGGAGTGGATTAGATGACCTTTAAAAGTCCTTTCCAACCTAAACCATTCTATGGTTCTATGATAATATAACCTAGAAAATGCAGCAGACCTAAAAAGTCCTTTCTTGTGTTGTTGAATCATTTTTGATTAAGTTAGTTTTCTGTAGCTGTGGACACACTCTAAGAAGTGTGTAGGATTTATACACAAGGGTGTAAATTTATTTACTTTGCTTTCTATTAATTCAGTGGCTTAAACCAGGCCTATCCTAATATTTGCCAGAACATTTTGATATTTTGGAATTAATTTTTATTAGTTCTTCACTTACTTTCATATGACATGAATAAGTATACCCCAATTCTTCTGGTAATCTCCGTTTCATTTATTTGCTTCTTACCCACCCCTCTCACACTACCCTCCCAGAAAACAGCTTTGTGAGTCCATCCAAATAGCTGCAGGAGCAGTACATAGTGCCTACACCTGAAGGATAATGAATATGTAGCTGATAGGACAAAAACTACAAGCAGAACTTCATTTTAGAGATGGAGATTTGTTTTTTATTTTAGGCGTTGGTGCCAGTGTCTGCTACTGTGGTTTTTTGGGTTTTTTTTTTTTTACCTTTTTATCCCAAGTAACACGTGGTTTATTACAGCATTTTGTGTGTTAAAACCAATCTGCCTCAGGATCTCTTCTTTCAGGAAGGGAATGTTCCTTTGGATTCAGTGCTGTAGCTTGCAGGTATCTTACACACTATTACATGAAAATCTCCAAGTTTTTGTCATGTACCTTGGAACCCAGTAGGTTTGGAAGATAAACAATCCGGACACTGATTTGTGTGCTCAGGAAAGTCACAAGGAGAACAAACACCAAAATCAGATTTCTTTTATTACAAAGGCAGAAATAGATCCCTCATCTGCTGGGGAAAAGTAGTCCCACAAGAAGTGGCCATGTCCAGTCTCAGTCTGTTATCACATATGCTAAAACCAGCAGCATATTCCTGCAAGATGTTGATGTTGCTCCTCTTTAGAGCAGCAGCAGAGTGCTCTTGACAGTGTTCCCCCAGAGTCACCCTACCCTGCCACTGCCAGATGGTGCTCACATCAAGTGCACAGCCAGCACTAACCTGCTCTTCCCCAACCTGTGCGAATCCCTTGAAATGAGAGGCAGGGATTTTCCTTTGGGTCCTATGCAGAAGAAAGAAAGATAATTTCTCTTCTTGGTGGCTGACTCATTTGTTTCCAAGTAATTCCTTCAGCTGAAATGGTTGCGCAAAGAGAGTGAAAACTGATACGTAAAACCTGTCCATCCTGACAAGCCAAGTAGGAAGGGGGAGTGACTTATGAGGCTATTCACTGAACACCATTCTTGTAAACCGAAAGAGTATGGCCTGAGAGAGTCTGGTAGACTAACAAGATGCTGAACTCACTTACTAGAAAATTCAATGTCTGAATGAGTTAAAATAATGCATTAACTTCTGTGCTTCTGATGTATTGGAAAGGGCAATATTATACAAGAAGTAGTGGAGAAAATGGGGTATGGGTTGCAGTGAACTCATATTCAAGAGTGAACTAAGGATTCAGAACTATTTTTTTCAAAATCTGACAGAGTTTGAAGGATAAGAAGAGAAATCTCAGGAAAGCTCAAAATACTCAGATAGTACATTTCTGTTAAAAAAAAAAATGTAAGTTTCATTCTTGCAGAAAGAAGAATTGGTTGCTATATTTTTAGGAATTTTTTTTTTTTTGCCATGTTGAAACAGTTTTAGAAAAAGGTATTTAATTTTTTTTTTTAGCAATTTGGTGTTTATGAGATTTATCATTGTATTGGAACCTGGTAGACTTTAACATGTTTTATCTAAAATCATGAAAATATTTACTACTACAATGAGCTAATAATAAAATAGTTGATTCTGACTGATTACCAGTCTTGAATGTACTCTAATTAAAATAATCCAAACCCCAAAGCCAGACCAGAAAGTGTTCTGTGTCAGCACTGCAGCCTGGGAGAAAATAAATTAATTGTCTTGAGCATGTGAACTGCTAGAATCACAGAATATTTATTTTTAATCTATCTGCATGAGTCAGAAATATTTAAAAAGGTGGTTGTGAAGCTATAACTATAAAGCTGCACCTTTTACCTCAACTAAAAATCTGGCCTAGTAGTAGTGTATATGAATGAATATGTGAATTACTGAATGATGTGACCTATATAAACAGTTCCTGTCCAAAGTGATTTCTATTCAGTTTCAAAATAAATTGCATTTCTGCATGTAACCGAAGTTCATGGCATGTTTATAAACATGTCATCTTTGGGCTCCAGTCTTTTCAAATGAACACTTAAGAGACCAAAGATTTCCTCAAATAGATATTCAGGAAAGCAAATAATAAAGAGACCAAATGCAGTTAATGTGTTTGTCATTACTTACCCACATATGCCTGAAGCATCTCTTTTTGCTTAGACTGCACATATGCAAAATGAAAAAATATATATTTCCCACTCTTTATTTCTGATTTTTCTGCATATTAGAAAGGATTTAACTCTGAGACCAAATTTGTTTGTAAATTACTTCTAGTTGCTTCCTCAATTAAAATTAATTTTTATCTGTAAAATGCATTCCTCCAATGATCTGATTATTTTTTTTTTCTCTCCCTCCAGCACAAGGAGGTCCTATTTCCTTTAACATTTTGTCCTTATTTCCCATCCTTGTACTACCATTTTTCCTTCTTCTGCTGTATCAGTGGTGGCAATTCTACTGCTTATGGGACTGCTACATAAATCAGGAAATAGCCAGTTTTGTCACCTAAGGAAATTTAACATCAAATTGCATCCAATCTGTTTTTCCTTCATGCACACACATGCATGAACCTACTGAGGTAACAGAGATATAGGAATCCTATGAAATTATTTTTCATCCTTGCCTTCATATTTCATGTCAAAGTATGGCAATGGTTGTAATTATAGTATTTTTTTTGCATTAGATTTATTTTTCCAAGATGGTACTTTGATACAATGTCAATGAAAGAAAATTAATAAAATTAGTCATGCCAAAATCTAAACAGCCACTGAAAGAAAGTTTGTATATGAAACTTGTGTTTCATACTAACTTCTGCTGCTTTTAAGACGAATTTTCACAATATTTTATTCAGAAATTTTTAAATAATAAAAATCAAGCCCAAAATGTTATAAATTCAAATAAAAGTGAAAGAAATCTCTGAACTATTTTTGAAAGAAAACTGTGTTTTGTGTTTGTTGTGTGGCAGATGTCATTTGTTTGTATAAAAGCTTTCCTGTCTTTCCTGATGGTTGATGTTTCTATGTCCAGGTACAGCGTATTATTTGACCACATTTTTAAACACACAGTCAGTATAAGTCACTTCAGAGTGTGTTATTAGAGCT
Source organism: Hirundo rustica (assembly GCF_015227805.2). Taxonomy (NCBI): domain Eukaryota; kingdom Metazoa; phylum Chordata; class Aves; order Passeriformes; family Hirundinidae; genus Hirundo; species Hirundo rustica. Next base: position 64,132,094 of record NC_053450.1, read on the forward strand.
ATTTCTTGCCTCTGGCTGATGTCCCAGAAGAAGATGATAAATCATCCGCTTATGCTACAGAAGGAGAAAAAAAAAAAAATCAATGTTCAAAAGTTCCATGGTCAGCTTTACTCAGGACAACTAAACTCTACAGTGACAAAATACTGATGATGTCATCAGTAAAGTAAATTAATGCTGTGAACAACTAAGAATTGTGAACTGCCTTGCAGCATGTTGTAGAATATGAAGAAAAGTTTTTGAGAACTAAAGTTGCCAACCAGCCGTTTTTGGACTCTAAGAGCAAGGTGATATTCATCCTTAAAAGCCAGTGTCAGAGAATACAATTAACTTTTTTATAATCAAAACACATATGTAGGCACCAACAGGATCAAGCCTCAGGATTCTGACTCTTCTGTAGCCCACTGGTAAAGAGAACTGGACTCCAACCACAACAAAAGAAACAGACATAGTGTATGCGTGTTATTAGTCTGAATTTATAGAGGATTTCATGTACTTATTCTAGGAACTGGATTTCAGCAAACAAATAACCACTGAAAGATATTGATTTAGCCAGCTTCAAAATCATGTATTCTATATGAGGTCTTTACAAGAGAACAGGTTCACGTACTACTCATTAGAGTGACCCATTTTATATGTAGGTCCCCTGGCAATGGTCAGGGAAAGATGGCCCAGACTGGTTCCTTCTGAATATCCCCCCGGCCTTAATACTGGTACCAGGAGTCTCTGTCATTGTCTTACCTGCTACTGAAAGCAAATGGGTCTTATAGGCTGACATGTCTACAAAACTCCTGCAGTCCGAGTTTATCTCAGGGCTGGCTGGGAAGTGCGCTAGTTCTAAAGGAATCCCAGCTCTAGCAAGAACCAGAACAGCTGCAGCCAGAGAATATTACTTATTGAAGTGCACTTCATCAGCTGTAAAATTGAAGTGTCAGTAATTCATCAGGTCAATTTCATGTTATTAATTATGCTTGCAAGATTCAGCATAGAGCAAAAAAGCACTGCTAAAAAAAAAAAAAAAAAAAAAAAAAACCAAAAGAGTAATAACATTGCTTGGGAAGATAAAGACAAGGCATAAACTCCAAGGCGAGATTGTTTAAAGCAAGATGAAAAATCACTATCTGACACACATCTAGGGACAACTGTAACCTGCAAGGGTGAGGAACTCAATAATATTTCCTTATCACTAGATTTTGTAATCACATTAGAACTCAACCTGGGAATCAAAATATCCCTTGTAAATTAATAATATTGAATAGAGCAATTAATCACATGCACATTTATTTCATGCAGTATCTGAAAAGCTGTAGGTTATTTACCCTACAGAAAAAAGACAGAAAAATTAGCCAAAAACCCAGCTGATATACTAAGTATGAAGCATGAGGAAAGTTGCTCCTCGAAGTAAATTTTAGCCTGCCGGGAATATATGTCTTTGATTCAGGTGAAAGGCTGAAAGTACACCAGGAAATGACAAAGGTGAAATCAAAATCTGCCCTGGGTGAAGTGAAAACACAGGCAGAGGTTAGAGGAGGGAGAATATGATTCTTGTAATCGGCTGTTTAGTTTTAAATGAGAGATATTTTTTTGTTCAGAGTACGGAGTGCATCAGCAGAAGATGATCGCTGTTACATCCTATCCAAGCATTAATCTGACGGATATTGGGAATTTGAGTAGCAGGAGGAGAGCGCGCTACTCTGGAAAAATTCTGACAGCACATGAAAGGAGGCGAGTAAAATGTCTGAAATCAGGAAGCTGGGGGATGGTCTTGATAAAGCCATGCTAAACTTCTAATTGTTAGCTTGTGAGCTTTTCAGGTAAACTAGAATGACGTTCTTGATGTTAAAATATATTAGTTCTGAACTAATTTAATTTATTGGAAAGGAAGAGAATTATTCAATTCTTTCAAGATTTAAAAAACACAAAGGGAAAAAGAAATCTTGTTTTGAACTTAGTTGTTAGACTATCCCAGTTCAATACAGGATTTGGGATGATACAGACCTATGACAATAAATTAATAAATGCAGTCTCTCTGTTATTGTTTTTACTACCTAAATGTCAGGTGTATCCCCACAATGGCCTTCATATTTTGGATGCTGGAACATCACCTTTCAACATCTTCCAGAGACGTCTCTGAAAATTTTTGTACTTTTCTTCCATGTTTGTAACCCCTGAGTTTCTCATAGAATTTCTTGACAAATTTTTGGAAGAAGCAAGGGTTCAGAAAGGAAATTATGATGAAAAGATAAAATACGATTTTTCAGAGATAAACTGAATAGGAATCAAAATGACTGAAAAAGATTATTGTATTTAGGACTTTTAACAGTATATAGGTAAATATGTGCATGTGTAATATCAGTACCAAGGGCTATGTGTGTCTAAATTCTGGATATGAAATGTTTGTCAAAACAAGAGAAGAAGAGTTGATGTCTGAAGGTGTGGGAAAATTCTTCTTTGGTTTCCATACTGACAAAGTTTTTAGCGTACTTTTAGGAGTTTTAAATCTGTGTTTCTATCTTAATTTCTTTCAGTACCTTAGATATCAAAATAGACCTTTCTGCTCTACAGTAACTAGGCTCAATTCTTACAAAGGGGATTCAGTAATTTGCCAAACTCATTTTCTCTGTTTTAATACAAATTACACTATTTTGTCAGTCACACAAGTGCTTGAGGTTTATTTGAATTCCAGAGTGGATGATGTTCTGTCCCACTGAATAATTATGATTTGGTTTTTTCTTCTCTGTCTCCCTGTGAGAGTGTTTTAACTTTGTTCTGGAAAAGTATTTTCCAAGTATGGCACTTAAGAAAGCCTCATGCAAAATGAACAGTATAGTCTATACTTCCTTGTTCACATTACAGAACTCCTTTCTGTGCTTGTATACTTCTATGGAATTAGAAAGCTTCATGTGGCAAAGTTTTTTCGTTCACAAGACAGTTAACATGTATCTTGCCTTTGGTTTATGTGAAGACTTTGTAGGTAAGTTTTCACTGTTAATACCTATTTTTCTTGGGGCACCTTACTGTAGTATTTCCCCATGAGACTAGATGGCCACCGATGGCAAAAGTAACAGAGTCTGCTCTCTGGCTTCTGGTGGGACTTTACAGCTTTTATTCTCAAGTCCTGCCCTGCTTTGCTGGACTGTAGCGATGATTCGCCGGTGCCAGAGAGCCCTGGCCCCTCCCCTGCCGTGGCTTTTTCCCCAGGGGGCAGGGCCCAGAGGCAGGGCCCAGATGCACCACCCAGTAAGGGAGAAGCGGGAGGGAAACAGAGTTGGGTTACATCTCAGTGAGGGGGATGGGCACTGCTGGGCAAGGACAGATATATAGAAAAAAACTTACAAATCCGATGAAATATAAACCCAATTAATGCATTGCAACACCTTACAATCAAGCATAGGGTTTCTGGTTGTATTTTCAACATTACCAAAAACAGTCATTGTGATGAACCTAGTAGAGATCTGGAATTTTTGCACCAATATGCAAAAATTGCAGACAGAATTCCTGTGCTGGAAAAACAAAAGATGTTTGAGCTCTGTTGAATGAACTGTCCCTAACCTCTTAGAGGAGAATGTGAACTCTTCTCTGGTCCCCCAAATTAGGCTCAACCCCTCAGTATTCCAAAGACTCCCTCTTTAGACCTGAGACTTCCAGAGAAGGTCTAAAGAGAAACAGGCCTCCAAAGTGCATGTGTTAGAGTGGTTCAAGTTACGTTGATCACAGCATCAGGGAAATACTGGAAGCTCCCTCTGCATGCCAAGGCTAAAAATATCTCTATTTGTCTTCATCTGGCTGAACCAGTTCTAATACGTTAACACAAGGCTTGGAAGCTGCAGGGGAATTAAGATAAAGGTTCTTCTTTTTTTATGGAAACTCTCCATCCTCTTTCTTGTCTTTTTCTCGCAACATTGAGGATTTCTGGGAGTGAGACTCTTTACTCCTGGATGCTTGGTTACCTGCTACTGCATGGGTCTCCCATGATGTGAGAGTGTGACTGTCCTAAAAAGACTTAGGGAAAAAGTGTAAGTCAGTCTTATACCTACTGAATGTCAGAGAAGCCTTGTAATAGAGGAAAAAGGGCTGTTTTGGGATGGAAGTCCACTGTGTTCTACAGGGAGAATTTTTCCCCAGCTGTTAATTTTTCTCAGCAGTCTTGACTCTCTGCCACCTATATCAAACTTTTTTAGAACACCTCTCCGCAAACAAACACACCTGGTGTTACTCCTGCTAAAACTGATATTTTCAATGGTGTTAATGGTAAACTAGATGACCTGGGTTATATCAAAACTAGTTAATTGAAATATTAACATGACGTCTTACCTCTTACCTTGAGGTGGTAAGCTCTCAAGCTTATAGTAGTAGATTGTATTGCTTGAAACTGTCAAGAGAAACAGAGATTAGAAGGTCATTTTGTTGTGAATGATGTATGAGATTATATAATAATACCTCTGAGAAATAGTAATAATGCTGATAAGAGATTTTATCTTTTTGCAAAGAATGAGTAAAAAAATAATGTGGGGACTGGGCCACCAGGAATAGGTGCTGTGCCCTTCCTGTCTTGTTGAACGTCACTCCATAGCTTCCATAGCCAGACCTCCAGCAAATCCAAAGTAACTTTTTATGGAGTAATGGTAGTAGTGTATAACCTGGACTGGTGCTGAGTATTTATCTTGCCCAGCCTGTTTTGTCTTTCCTGAAGTGGTGGGATTTGGTTAACGTTTGGTTAATGTTTAAGTAATGTTTGAGAAGGGAGAAGAAATTACTTTGGTGTTAATGTCCTCCAAAATAGATTGGAGGCAGAAAAGTGTCCTGAATTCCCATAATTTTAATTTCATAGATCCATAGTTGAGGTACTTAAGACTACCAGAACATGCCCTGGCAAAACCTTTGTATTTTTCTACTATAAACTAAGCATAAATTCAGTTGTAGATGACAGATTACTTCATATACCATGCAAGCAAGCCTAGACAATAGCTTTAGCCATGACTGATTGCCTTGCTGTAACCCACTTTATGTTAAATGTATTCTTGCTGTTCAATTCCACAACTGTAATTTTGTTCTTCTGCACCGCTCAGCCCTCTGTGGACTAACCAGGTTCCTTCAGTAATGATTTCTTTTCTATTGTATTGTTTTCTGCATAATCAAGTTGGTAGGTAGGGGTTTAGGTGACACAGCCATCTGTCAAGTTCATTTGCTCTGAAAATGCAAGAAATAATGGCCTCTACAACTTGGGGCTATCTGTTATAAAGGAAGAATATCAGCTTTTACCCTGCACCATCTTCTCATCTTTTCAAATTATCATTTTTTCTACTTTCTATATAAAATACATAAGGTTCTCTTGACATGACTGATTGGTGAAAAAAGAAAGCTATCACATGTCCACCTTGTATTGCAATTTATGCAAGCAATCCAATTAAGGAGAAGCAGCTAACATCCAGACTAATGTGCCTGTCGTGAAACTAAAGAGAATGCTGCAGACTGCTCTGCTCAAGTGTTATCACTACTGGTTCTCTGACATGCTAACTGCTTTCTCCTTGAAGATTGCATAATGTGTAAATGTTAGGGAGTTTGCATGCCACAAAGGAAAGGGAAAACAGTTATTAATTTTCCCTCCTCTAAAATAAAATGCGCTTAATAATTCTTAAAAGGACCCTTTATCAAATTGTATCTTTTCACTGAAATGACATGCACTTGGTAGGAAAGACATAAAAAGCTGCCTATGCATTCTTAACCTTTTTCAGACACAGTGGAAGCCAGCCAGAATAATCCAGGAATTATTCCAGTTTTCTGTGTAAATATATGGAGGGAGCAAAGTTACTTGTACAGCAGAACAACTTTTATCCAACATCATGACAGTACGGCTGGGGACATCCTTGTTGCTCTAGGTCAGAGGCACATTTACATTGGATCCATTTGTGATTGCCCCTCCTAAAATGCAGAATGACAATTGCTCATACTGAGCATAGACCTCAAATGGTGTGGTTAGAAACAAAACCACATCCAGATGCCTTTATCTGGTGCTAGTGAAACATAAAAAATTCTGCATTTATGAAAACATAATTATTAAGTGGGATGTCACACTTCTGTCACACTTCTACCAAACCAATTCCCCCATCACCTGCCTCTTAGGGCCATTGACGTGTGATAAGACTCTCTGCTGGATGAGAGATTCCCTGACAAGGGAACAATTGCTGTTGTTCACAGCTAGTCAAATAATGAACCTGAACAGCAGGTGTAAAAAGTGATAAACCCATTAATGAAATTAGTTAGCATCAGTAGCCAGCTACTGAATATTTCCAAAATATCAAAACAGTCTTAAATTCTAAACAAAACAGAAAAATTGCGAAGAAGATATTCTTCTCTGTATTTCTGCCTGATGGTGCAGAATTTTATGTCCATGTATCAGTGCTGTGTAACACATTTAAGGCAGAATTGAAAATTTTTCTTCAAGTTGTCCATGGCATTTTATAAACTGTGCTCTGTCATTGTCACGGAAGTTGGGCATGAAAAGCCATGCACATCCCATAAAGGATTATGGGATTGTTAAAGGATTGTTCTATCCAAGCTTACTTCTAATTCAAATTTTATGCACTGCTTCATCACAAAATAATGCTTTCTGGATCATATACATATGTTTCATGTATGTTTCTTTTTGGGGATGTATTTTAAGCTTTTTAGAACTTGATGAGTGTTGAACACTATGCACTGTGTAGTGCATTTACAATCAATTCCAAAGGTGATTTTGGAAGTAGAGTGCAATGTGGTTGATGTAATTAACTTAACCTGCTGAACTCTGCGCTAGATACATATTGCTCTTTGGAATGTTCAGGAAAATTCCATTTCCACCTGGGACCAGCCACAGTGCCTCAGACTTGTTGTTTTTCTGGAAATCATTACCACTGGCTAAGCAAAAAGGCAAGTACCTGGTTTAGTGCCATACTTTGTTGCTCTCTTTTGGATTTTGAGGTATCATCTCACAGAGTATGAAATAGTCACAAGTCAGTTCACAGGTGGGAGTGAATGTCCACTATTTCAGTGTTATATGAATAAACCTGGGAATAGAAAAGCATCAGCACCACATGTGTAAAATCTCAAATCTCCCATGAGTTCTTTTTGTCTGTCACTTATTTGTAAACCTTTTAAAGTTGTCTGCTTATACTATTTATACAGTAGACCATATACCATTATTCCTATTGATCAGAATTTCTAGTTGAAGACACCTTCTCAAATCTTACAATATAGGCTTCAAAAATTTGGGGAAAAACAACATGCTAAAATTAAAATGAAAATTATATGAAAAAGTTGTCCCCGTCTTTATTTGTTGCACCATGAAACACACACATGCATGCAAAAAGACACACAGCTCCCATGTAATAGGGTTATATTCTCTGAAATTCAAACTAGCTAAAAATAAGTGCACCTCCTGTCAGAATTCCTTTGATGTTGGTTATTAAAAAAAATCTTAAAAACAGAGAAAATAGACCTGGGCTTAAAGAGATGTGAACTAGATCTGGGCTGAAACTGGCACAGAAAAATAGAACCAAGTGTTAAAATACTGCAAGGACACTTATGACGCCTGCAGAAGAAATGCTTTTTTCATAGAGTGTGCTAGGCTGCACTAACAAAAGTGACTGGCTTTAAAGCTGGCAGTGGGGATTTTTAAGAAGCATGAGCAGCTGGTTGAACGAGCAGTAAGCAAATGACTAAGTGTAATTCTGGATTAGCTATCTGGGACTTATTTGTTTGGGAATAATTGGTAGTTCTGTGTGACAGAAAACAGGATGCCCGAGAATTAGCAAGCATCTGAGGATGAGTACTCACACCATCACCTTGCCTTCAAGTGTTTAGGTAGATTTATAGCAGGGTCACGTGAAAGAAGTATAAATAGGACCAGCAAGTTCAAGTGGTGTTGTGAAACAACAGGGATACAGAGCTGCACGTCTGGATACAGACGGTCCAAAAACACCGAGGCTTTTCCACTCCCTGGGAAGACAATCCTTTCCTTGGCCTCAGTCACCACAAAGCTCAAGTTATTTGTTCTTTCACAGGCAAAATTGCAAGCCTAATCGCAGACTATTTCTTTTTAGAGTGTTAAGTGGGCTTTGCTGAAAACCACAGGTGTGGGCTTTGGCTTTTTACATTACATAATTTTGAAACCTTTGCTCCCTGTTTTATGCAGAATTCAATTTAGGTATATATGTAGTATAGTTAGACTGAAGAACCATGCGCTAGAAAACAGCATTCAGAATGACTTAAAATGGTTTATTATGCTAAAAATTTCTCATTTGGATTTCAGTGCATCATCAATTTCTCAGTATTAGTTAAGATAAGTTATTGAGATAGTTTATTCGACGACAGCCAAAGTTTTTACTGTGATAGATACCCACAACTGAGGAAAAGAAATCCGCAAAATATAAGGCATTTTAAAAGTATGGTATTTCTGAGAAAATGCTGAGACTTTTCCTGAAAAAAACAGATCTTTTTCATCACCTCTTAGTTGAGCTGTGCAGTCACTTATTCCTTCTGATACTACTGGTTGCATGAAGTATTTATCTGCAAAACCCAGGTCTAATCTACACAATTATTAAGGTTGGATGTTGCATATATCCCTAGTACATAGAACAGATCCATGAATTCAAGTTTTGATTATGAGGATTATAATTTTAAAGAAGATTAAACCTAGAATGAATTTAAAAGTTTATGATAACTACATTCTCTAGCCAGCAGCTGGTACCAGATTTAAGGTAACAGAAGTCTCTAAGATATTCTTCTTTTTAGATAGAATACATGCCTTTTCCCCACCTTCTAGCAACTTCATCTTCAAATATTTAATGCAAACGTGACATATAAAGTGTGTATTAATGTTTTCCTGGGATCTAAATCAACTATAAACATTGTAATAATTCATCCCATTTATACCAGTATCAATTTTATCCTTACAGCTGTTTTATTATATTATCTGTTAGAAGACATAATTCTAATCTTTGCTAATAACACACATTCAGTGGTATAATTACCACATGCCACTTGGATGTCCCATTAGAATTTTTGAAATGAAAGGAAGTAACCCAAGGTAGACTGCGTTGAGCAAGACAGACCACATAAAATATATATTTTGAAATAATTAAATTCAGTTAAACTCCAGTCCAATGCTGTAAACAAAGAAAAACCTTGTTGCTCACATCTGTTCTTAGAAGGGTGCTTAGGGCCAGTGGGACAAAAAAGAAAAATATAGCTGGGTGAGAACTAGATCTTATATTACAGAGAAAAATATTCAGGTTTTTGTTGTTGTTGTTTTTTCTGGTTTTTTTTCCTATAATGAAATGGAAAGATATTGTTAAATATTTTCTCTTAAACTTATTGAAATATATTGAATATATTGCTTCAGACTTATTTTTAAAATAATAGGATATGACATATAAAAAAAACAATGAAATAGAAATAATTTTAAAATGGCTAATTTCACTTTCAAAATAACATATTTCAAAGTTTGTTTTAATTTTTTTTTAAAGTGCAGTATGTCATGAAGAAAAATATTTCCATGAAACACAATCTTTTGATGAATTTGTAAATAGGACTTACTGAGTTTGCTTTTCAGAGTTTTAAATTTTCATTAAAATCTCAAAAGGGAAAAGTTTGTCATTTTTTACACATTAATACAAGAAAGACTTTTTCTAACTATGTGTTGCGGGAAAGAATAATTTTGACCAGTTTTATTTGAAACTTAGTAACATCTGACCCTCTGCACGGGGTTCTGTCCCTGGCGTAAAAGTAATTTCTAGTAATGGCAAGATGTGTTTTGCATCTGTGACCTACCCTCACAGAATTGTCTCAGGTTTTAGAATTATGTTCTGAACAGCAGATATGTGGGTAAATATTAATATTTCAAGAGTGATATTCAAAGAATGGTTTGGATTGGAAGGGTTGTTAGAGATCATCCAATTCCAGCCCCACTGCCATGGGAAGAGAGATCTTCCATGAAACCAGGTTGCTCAAAGCCGCACTCACTCTAGCCCTGAACAGTTCCAGGGATGGGGTAACCACAACTTCTCTGAGCAACATGTTCCACTGCTGTACTGTCTTTCTCTAAATAGGAGATTAAGTTTATTGGCAGACACTGAATGTATTTCAGCATGCCCTTCTGCTTGAGAGGGAAGATGCAACTGGTCACTGTGAAGCTGATGTATTACTTCTGTGCAAGACAGCAGCTCCTGGCCTTGCTGACTTCAAAATTTAGTGAGGACCAGGAAATGGGACCTGCTGCCATTCTCAGGAAGTCGTGGCTTCCTGCCCCAGCTGTGGTCACAAGAATATCTGTGTGAGGTTTCTGGATATGATTGTGGATATAATACCTCATGCTTGGTTTCATGGTACGTTAATTTGGAAAAGTAGAATCTGAGATTTCAAATGTTAAGTACTCTATTCACAGATATATAATTAGCAATGTTATAAAGACTCTCAGTTTTATAAAATGGACAACTGTATCTCAAAGAACCAGGCCTTCAGAAACCAAATGAACACATTTTTATCAAGTCAAGAAATGGATAATTTTGAAGATAGTGAATGACACCTCTCTGGCAATTGTGCATTCCAAGCCCAGCCACTCCAGGTTAAATCTAAAGAGATATTTTTTAAAAGAAGTAAAAATATCTGAATTAATTTTGAGGAACAGTTGCAAAGTTTTCACTGAACCTTTCTAAGAAAATTCAGTAAAAAAAAAAAAAAATCAGATAAACATGATGAAAAATAATAACACTTTAATTCAACAGCATCAAAAAATAAATGCAGTAGTGTGTAATGGAGTTTTGACAGCTTCTTTGCTGGTTCTGTATCTATGTATATGACAGCTTAGATCCTCTAATGAACAGGGCTTAAACATATATGGTAACTTTAATATTACTTTCCCCTTTCCTTCTTCCTCATTTTTTTAATGCCTTTTTCTCTATAATTGCAACAGTTTTATGTTTCTCTTCAATATTTTATTATTTGAAGCCGTCTTTAATTTTCCTTTCTAAAAAAAGGGTTATTGCAAGGAAGTGTTTTATAAATTACGGTTTTAAAAATGAAAGGCGAAATAGTGAGAAAGGAAGAAGACAAATTGCATAAACTTCTGTATGAAATTAACTCTCTGACACTTAATAAAGATCCTGGTTCAAACCTCTACCTGTGATAACTTGATATCCTCAGCTAAGATGCTTTTTAATGTCCTGTGTGGTTTATTTGTGAGATCCTTGTTTTCTGTTGTTTGACTGTTAAAATGCAATGTTTTTTCAGTGTCACAATTTAAAATTTTCCAGATGAAGGCTGTAAAAACCAACATTTTAGACTGACATCAGTTCACCAACCCCATATCAAGAAAAAAAGAAGAAATTAATTTCCAGTGTTCCCCTTCAGATAAAATTCTCCTTTCTTTAAAGGAATATTTGCCAGAATAGTGAACAATATGACAATCAAGGTTTCTTCCCTGACATTCCTTTACAAAATACAGCTTCTGTCTCCTTTTAATTTGCACTGAAGTTTTCCATACCATGTGCCTGATTTTTGCTGGATTTCTTTATATTTCAATTAAGTTGGACAGTTTAGGTTCTTTTTTCACTGTTAAAATTACCAACATCCTTCCTTTCAGATATTTTAGCAGTTTTGTGTTTTGGAAAATGGCTGGACACCAAATTTGTCTTGAATTAGTTGAATAAATAGCATGTTTTAAATTTTGAACAAATTGATTTTGCAGGTTGATGACATCTCATTTAATCAAATAATGTTCTTCTTCCCCACAGCTTGGAATGCTAAACACATTATGCATAAAATATCCCCACAGAATAAGCCTATAAGTATGCTACTGGTATCTATGGGATGAAGTGCTGTTGGAAAACAGACTTAAGTTGAAGAAATCTGCTCCACTCTTCTGTCAATGCTAAGGATTTAGCACGAGAGATGGGAGAAGACCAAAAAGGGGAAGATTGCACACCTGGGAAGAGAGGAAAATTTGACTAATGTTGGAAAGGAAATTGTCCAGGGACATAAGAGGCAACACTGAGGGAAGACTGAGACTGAGGGTGAGGCCATGCTGGACCCATGATGTGACGTGAATAGAGTAGGCAGACTGAAATTACAAAAAAAAAACCCCAAAAATGGAAAATTAATTGCAAGGCACTTAGTAGAGAATACTGAGATCCCATTGCTAAGGGGAACAGAAGATGACTGCTTGGTTAAAGTGAATAACATGAGAAGGCATAAAGATGCTGGTGGTAAAGCTTAGAAAAAATTAAACACAGGTAGATCTAATTAGAAAATCTGAAGAGTAGAAGAAACAGCATATCCGGGGGTGGGGGGGGGGGGGGGGGGGGGGGGGGTGGGGTGGGGAAAAAAAAAAAAAAAAAATAGGTAAGGTATAAATACAGGCAAAATGAGTAATAAGGAATCCAAAAAATTAAAGTATTGGGAAGAAGAACAGAGAAAGCTACTACTGTGTAGATGTACTGTGTAGATTCCTTGAAACCTCGGAAAAACATGCTTGTTCCTTCCTGTCAGATATTTGGACACCATGCAAGAGGCAGAGTGTTTCAAAGTGTCACCATTAGTTAATCTACCGGCCCAAGCTATTGCAGTCTGTGCTGGGAATTTAAACCTTCCTGCTAGCTGACCGCTTTATGGCTTTTGTTGCCTTAAATCTAGGAAACTACAGAAAATATACATAGAGAGAGGATACATAGTTCTCATAATCCCTAGTCTTGGGATAGTTAACCTGAAAGGACTCAACAGAAATGGTGTTGTTAGGCTTGTCTGCATGTAACAACTGTAGATACTTAGCAATAAATTTCAAGGCTTTTTGTGTACTATTTGGAAGGATTCTGCCAAAATATGTTATCACAGACCTCTCTTTACCTTCTTCATTCCCTGCTGCTCATGCAACCTATGATCTACAGTGTTTTTTCCAAGAAAAGATTCAAAATAATTTTTTTGCTAAAAGCTCAGATCTACACAACAGGTAAGCTTCCTAGAAGGAGGGAATAATCAACCTGCATGGCTCATATTTGCCTTTTATATCAATTATTTAGTAAGGGAGTAATTTAAATGGAAAGTTTTCATGATTCACATAGTTGCATGCTTGTGGAAAATATGAAAAATTCATTGTCGCAAAGAGCTCTTAGCGGCAAGGGAACCCTTATCTAAGCCTAGAAAAGATCTAATAGGCCTTATCACATGTTTGTGGGAGAGAAATATTTGCTGGGAACAGCTTGACAAATTTTTACTTTTTTATAAAACAGAAGGATAACATAATTCTGATTGTAGGGCCCCTGAGAATATCTATTTTTGTTCACTGAGAAAAATCAATAATCCTTTTTTGGAACGATTGAGACGTAGAATAACTTTTTTTTTTTTTTTTTTTTTTTTTTTTTTTTTTTTTTTTTTTACAACAGTGTTATACCATGAAAACATGCCAAAACGTCTTGGGGAGAGAGGCAGAATCTGTTAAGAAAAACATTCATTTCTCTTTATTATTGGCATAACTTCTCTAGCAAAAGATGCAAAATTGTCAAATTATTTTATTCTCCTCACAAATTTACTTGAAGTTGGGTCATACCCAAATAACCTGGTAATCTCCCACCTGTAGAGCATTAATATAGTGTACAGAACAGCAGATTTATGACTTGTTCCAAAGACAAGCATGAAACTATATCTTTTCCTTTTACTGAGAGGGCCTCTGCATGAGATGAACTAATACATTACTGTAGCCTAACATACTTGTTAGCTATTTTCCCTTCCTGAATTAAAAAATTGAATTATGTACACTCGGTCTAGTTACTGAACCTGTAAAGTTTATTAAAGTTTATCGACCATGTGTATACACTTCAGGATTTAGGTCCAATTGCTTCTTTCAAGCTGGAACATTGAATTAAGATGCAGTGCCTTGCTGTGGCTCTCATGGACTCCAACTGAGCTACAGGTAGCAAAAGTCTCCTTCAATTAGACATAATCATCACTCACAGTCAATAATTGTGCTAAAGGCTGCTTTCAAATCTGTGAGGGATTCGCATTTAATGTACTGATTCAGCTTGTCTGAGCCAAATTCACTGTGTACTGAAACCAAAGCAATTTAGTTCTTGCCTACGGCCCTTTTGGCAGTTCATCTAGTACTGAGCACTGTAAGGACTGTGAGATACAATTTAATCTGAGACATCTGTGCGCAGACAGGACCTTTTCTGTAACAGAGAAAGACTAAGTAATGGCTAAGCTGTAGTTTTATGTGAAGAACCAAGTCTTATCTCTCCTCTGAAAAATAAAGCATTTAAGATATAGTAGAAAGCCAAATGAAAAACGAAAAGAAAAAAAAAGGAAAAAAGGAATTAAAAAATCCTTGGATTTATGAAATGCACACTGAGTCTACTAACAGCTTTTCTTGCTCCTAACCACATAAAGCACTTGAGCTGTGATCCTTGGATTAACCATTTAAAGATATTATACTTATCGTCAGCTGCAGCTGACTGGAAAGATCTTTATTAAATATGAAAAAAAAAAAAGGCTCACTGCTTGTGATTTTTGTAAAAATATCAAAATTTTCATTGTACTTTTTTTTTTTTTTTTTTTCTTTTTGGCTCAATATATTATTGGGGAAAGTGCTGTAATATTTATCTCTTGTATCATCCTGACTGTTAGAGGCTTGATATTTCCCGGAAAGGCTTAGAAATCCTGTACTATACATACTATTGCATAGGAAATTTTAATGATAATGAACTAAGTGCTGATAGTATCTGCCAAGTTTTGCTGACTTACACCAGGTTTTCACCATGAGTTTGCACTCAATTATGGTGTGATCTCTATTTGCCATTTTTCTTCAATAATGGAAAAGCTGTTTATGATGAAAGAGCCATTCTTAGTATTTCTTCAAAACCAGCATCAAAATGCTTCTGTTTATATGAAAGCAAGTCAGGGAGTGGGCTGGAAAGGTGAAGACAGCCCTGTGGTATTCACTAGTGGCTGCCTTGTTGAAGCCCTTGCTTTTATGGAGCAGTAATCAACAGTCTCCCTTGGTCAATACCTGTTTGGCAAAAACATGGCTAAGAAGGTGAAGTCCTATCCAAGAAAATAGTGAAAGCATACAGTATAAAATCTTGGCTTGTCAAGTCTAATTGTGATAAAGGCTCTGAATTATTAGAGTGACTGCAAAAAGCAGAAAAACTGCAATTTTTTTGAGTGAGGTTATGTCCATCAGACCTTCAAATCTGTTACAAAATATTATTCAAGATTTGCATTTTTAGTCAGATGTTTTCAGTGGAATCAGAATTTTCTTTTTTGATTTCCAGCAACAAACAGAGCAGTCCATTGGCTTCTATGCATGTTATTTGGTATATCTAATGAATTATGAGTCACACAGTGCGGGGACTACAGTACCTGGGCACCTAACACAGATTTCTGAATATAGTAAACTGCAAGGATAGTGTCCTGTAACATCTGGGATTATATCTGCATGCCTACCAATACGATTCATTAAATTATGGAAAATGTTCATAATAGATGATGGTATATGCAAATAATATAGGCAGAACAGAACGTTGGCCGAGAATATCTCTATTAAACGTTTCAACTACTTTCAGAATTTAAATTGTTTTTCCCCTTGCCTCCCTCTGGCTCTAAATTTTGACTGCTGGCAGCTTGGATGCCCAGTTGAAGAGGAGGTCATTCTGCCATCCTGCAGTTGGATTCCACCTTGAGAAGAAAGTCCTGAAAGACCACATCATGTGTGGCTGTAGGTGTACATTTTACATGTAGGTGCCCTTGTCAGTGGAGTTTCGTGCACTTACCAGGAAGAAGAAAACCCACACTCCATAGCTACATAAAATAGTGTTTATATTCCTCTGCTGTAGCTGAACTTTAGCGCCTTGTGGCAGGCAGTGACTTTTTTGTTCTTTATGCTAGCTGATCGTCAGGTAATGGATACTTTATTCATGGCTAGACCTGCTACATATTAAATACATATATTGTTCTTTCTACTTGTTTTGATTACATTGCAAATTTCCTACAAGGAGAACATGAAAGAATAAAAAAAGCTTACTTGTTTCCCCTGATTCAATGAAAGCTGAAAAAGATTACATTTCTCTCTGTGTTTTCATTGTCCTTATTTATTCATCAGGACAGAAATAAATCAGGGACGGAAAAGAGCTTTTTAAGCTAAACAATGAACAGTATTAACTCATGAATATATTGCCCTAAGAAAATGCAGGTTAGAATTATAAGAAAGACCATCAAGAAGGAATGGTTCTAAGTCAGACATTAAATGGTATAAGAAAACCCAGTTGGGAATCATCTTAAATGGACATTTGAAAGATGATATAGATGAACAACACAGAAGTCTCACCTTATACTAGAGAAAGTTAGTTTTCACCCAGAAGATCCATTCCAATCCTATGTTCCTAGAAGTGAGTTCTACAAGTGCTGCCTTGCAAATTTGAAGTTCCAACAGAAGATTATTTACACACAGTAAATGAATGCAATATTACCCAGGGGCTTCTGACTTCCTAATTTTTGTTGCAGAGCTCTTTAGTGTCTCCTTGTAAAGCACACAGTAACTGGTGGAAAGGTATTGCATGTAAAAGGTGTTTCAATGTCCACTATTAACTTCATTTTTCTTAATATGCATTTTATTGTTGTAGCTGTAATGTATAACCTTTAGGTGATTCATAGGGCAGTTAGTGACCGAGTGGGCAGATTGAGTCCTTGAGGTGAAAGTAGTATCATTTGATGTTTCAGCCAGTTAGCAATTATAAATTGTACATGCTAATGGAACATTTGTTAAAAAAAAGTTCCTCATGCACAATAACTTCCCTCCCTCCCTTTTTTTTTCCCCAATATTAACTAGAAATTCTATATTAAAGTAAAAAAACCACCCCAAATACATCAACTAATTGTGTCAGTAGTATCTGCCATATCAAACAAACTTCTAGACATATGAAATTTCCTCTTGCAGTTAGCTTGTATAGTCTAATTTTTGATAGCTTTTTTTTTTTTTTTTTCATTTCTAGAATCTTTTTATATTTTGAGTCTGTTATTATGTCTGCTCTAATTTTTAACAGGTAGGTTTTACATGGCTTGGCTTGGAATTGAATGAAAACAGTAGGTAAGATGCAGTCCACATTCACCTCTATGCTTTTGAATAATAAAATTTTCAGTACAAAAAAGGAAATCTCAGATTCAATTCAACAGTTTTTTGAAGTAAGTCATTCCATCTTCAGATGTGAAAATTATAAATTCCATACTGTTGTAAAAAAGAAAGGATAAAAGTGGGAAAGTTCTAGGAGAAAATACTCATTGAACAGTTTATTCAGATAATATATGTTTGTAGAGTGATATGTTCAATAAATGGTATTAAAACCATCATAAACCTAGTCAAATACGGAGAAGAAAAGTAATTGAATAATTTATTCAATGAAAGATGACAAAATTCACTGAATAATGTATTCACTGAACAGTACTTAACTCTAATTTTTTTTCTTAAAGTATGTAGAGAAATATCTCAATATGTTAAGGTTTGTCTTTTATCTTGCTTTACCCTGAAAATCAACACAAATCTGAGTTTAAAACTTTAAGTGCTAATGGTAAAAAATCTTTCAAAGCTTCTTTGAGTTTGCCTTTTCTTTTTTATATGTTCTCCAAAACTTCTAACCATGTGTCCTGGTTTAGGGCAAATTTGGGAGAAAACCCTTGAATGGGGTCCCTCTGGGGAGCAAACCCAAACAGCCCCTTCCCCCAACTGGTCCGGTAAAAAACTTTTTCAGATAAAAGTGGAAAAAACTATTTTACTTAACAAACAAAGTGTCCACAAGTACAAAGAATGAATAACATGAAACAATAAAACCTCTCCTTCTGAAGTGAGATGGCAAATTGAGAAAGTCTTTGCCGTGGGTGTAGCTCGGCTCTCTCTCAGTATCTCCTCAGTCCCAGTCTCTCTGGCGCTGCTGGAAAATGCCGAGCTCCAGGCCCCGGTGGGCCGCAGGTGTAGCCCCCAGTGCTCCCCTGTTTCTGTTTCTCCCAGGGTTTTCTGTCTGGAGCAGGTTTAAACAGTCCCAAGGGAAAAAAAAAAAAAAAAAAAAAAAAAAAAAAATCCAGGGAACTTCTCTGCCCTAGCTAGCTGAAACTAACTAAAAGCAAAAAAATAAATCTCTGTCCTGCAGTCTCTCCAACTCTCCGCCGAACACCCCGTCCGGAGAAGAATGTGGAGGAGTCAGGCAGTTTTCTCAAAACAAACTCCGCGCTTCCCTTCGCTCTTAGACCCAGTCTTAAAGGCACAGAACTCAATATACAGCACAAACAGAACAGATGATTGGGGATACAAGCATGATGAAGTCACCCTAGGACACCATGTTTAGTTGCCAAAAATGTCAGCAGTTCTTCAGGAATCTGTCCTCAACTTCATGAAATGTTAGATAATAATTTTCTTATTAAAACCATAGTCCTGACATATATTGTTCTTAAAAAAAAAAAAAAAAAGAACAAAAAATGTCTTCTTACATACTTGTTGACACAAATCTCCACATCCTGTTCATGCTAACAGTTCACAAATAATCCTTGTATTCCAAATGCAAAGGCATTGGGTGCTAGATGTTGATCTCTCCCATGGTCCCCTGCTATTCTCATCTCCAGCAAGAGAAAATGCAATGTCAAGCAGACACTCAGAGCTTAAGAAAGGAAAGATAGACAGGGCTTGCCATGGGTCAATAATGGATGCTGTTATTAGACAAGTGGGTCACAAACATTCGCTTGAAGATATTAAACCAATTCTACATAAGAAGTGACTAGTTCACTGATAATTAGCTGCATTTTTATGATGCATATAATTTCCGTGATGCCACAACATCTGTGCTAACACTATCAAAAAGATGATAAAGATGAAAGTAGCTAACCTTCAGGTTAACTCTAATTGGAATACCCTTAAATTAGGAGAAATGACATCTAACTTTAATGTGCTGTAACACCCTTATCTTTTCGGTCAGCTCCTGCTAATTTGTTTGTGTACTGTAAGTATCAGTCATTTTTTAATTTTCTTGTGTGTTGCATGCCGCACCTTTTACCTTTTGGATGAAATTTAATATCCAAATTTTACATTTTTAATGAAAAAATTATATTTTAATTGCTCACTGTTTTATCTATATCTAACTTTTCTTCACTGGCGTCTCCTGTTGGGAACCCCTGACCTAACTGCAATATGCTTTTTATTTAATGATTCACTATGCATATTTTATCTATTTGCATAGCAGTTAAGGATACAAGTTTTTCTGGACTTCAATAGCAAAGATAGGCCAAGTGACATGGAGAAACGTGAAATAAGTTGCCTGGTTTCTAGACAAGAGGAAAAGATAGATTCTAAAACAAGGTTCATTATCCAGTGATGCAGCAACCAGCAGTGGAGAGAGAGTGATGCATTGTGTTGTCTGCTCACACTTCCGGTGAAATCACTGGTGAATCTTATTTGGATTTGTTATGGAATGATCAATTAATAAAATTAAGAAATCCCACTCAGGAGTGGGATTAATCTCAGCTAACTTTCATTGTCCGTAGGTTAAGAAGCCTCTTTGGTCTTCTTTGGTGTAAGGTTTCATTATCACCAATTAAAAGACACAGAAAATGATTCCCAGATAACTAGTCTAGACTTAATATTCAGCTCTTTATTCTTTGTTCTAAAATTATAGGAAATCGACCTGAAGTTCTAGCTGCTGAACATCCATTCATTGTACAAAACTCTGCTGTACTCCATAAGTGTCACTGCTGGATAACTTTTCCTTCTTATCTGGGGAAGATAAGACAATTCAGTTATTCTTCAGGCCATAAAGTTGGGTGCTCTACTGCACAAAACAAATTTTAACAAGGATGACAAAAAGGTCCAAGTAATTAATGCTTTCTTTGACTCAGTTTTCAAAAGAAAGAACAACTATCCTCAGGGCAGCCAGCTCCCTGAGCTGGCAGGCAGGGACAGGGAACAGACTAGAGCCTGCAGTGCAGTTCTGGGCTTCTCATTTTGGAGATATTGAGGTCCTGAAGCATGTCCAGAGAAGGGCAATGAAGCTGCTGAGTGGTCTGGAGAGTAAGTCATAGGAGGGACATCTGAGTGAGCTGGAGTTGTTGAGCCTGGAGAAGAGGAGGTTCACGGAAGGCCTTATCACTCTCCATAACTGCCTGAGAGGAAGTTGTAGTAAAATGGGGTTTGGCTTCTTCTCCCACACAGCTAACAACAGGACAAGAATAAATGGCCTCTGCGCCAGGAGAGGTTCAGGTAGAATCAGAAAGATTTTTTCACTGAAAGGGTTGTTAAGCATTGGAATGGGCTTCCTAGGAAAGAAGTGGAGTCACCATCCCGGGAAGTGTTCAAGAAATGATTGTCTGTGGCACTTAGTGCTATGGTTTTGTCGACATGGTGTTCAGTCAAAGGTTAGAGTTGATGATCTTTTCCAATCTTAATGATTCTATGATTCAATGAAATGAGGAACAAGGTGCCATATGCTGCCTCCTGTGATATACAAAATATTTGTGTTTCACAGTCATAATCTACCACCTTTTTCTAGCGTGACATAGCTTCTCAAAATGTTGAAGATATTCCATGTATAAGTAAAAGTAAGTGTTGAAATTTCTCATATTACTCTACAGCAAGGTGATTGACATTTTCAGCGCATGACATTATTAACACATTGCTGGAGAGAACATAAGTATTTTCCATGTAAATATATAAAAATCTCTCCCATTTCCTTTATGAAAGTCACAGAAAAATTAGCAAGTATCTAGTTTAGGTCATCTGGAAAACTCAGCTGGAATGGGAGTCTAAGTTATTCAGGTGAGGTCTGATGGGCAAGTGATGCTGTCTGTTATGAAAAATAGTCATGCCATGACACGACACACTGATATATCAGAGTTGTCATTTCAATTCACATTTCCTGAATATGTAAAGTGCAATGGTTAAGTAATTTAATATTATTCTGTTGTTTTGTTCTCCTGGGACAAAAGAAAGAAATCATTAACTTAGAGTACTTGTATATGGTTTTCTCTGTAAGAAACATTACTTTTTGGTGAATATTTTTGTGAATACACTCATCTATCTATCTATCTATCTATCTATCTATCTATCTATCTATCTGTATATATATACACACACACACACTTACATAAGATTTGTTGAGAATATATATATATACATATGTGTGTATAAATGTGTATGTGTGTATATATATATATATATAAATTATTCTGAATTAAAAATACACAGGAAACTGCCCCTTAGAAAATTAAAATCAGTGTTTTCACATGTTGAGTCATTGAATGCCATTTCTGTAATTACAGGCCCAAACTGCATTTCGTTAAAGGAAAAAAGAAAAAACCCAAGCAAATACCTAAGTTGAACCTTGCATTGCTAAGCCTAGACATGGACAAAACTGGGGTTTATATTTTTAATTTTAAATATATTTGAGGCTATATAACATTTTTTGCTATGGTTTTGGAAATTCTAACAAGGTGTCTGCCAATCACTTTACAAATTCCATGCTGTCATTCTCAGAAATAAAGATTTGGATAGAGGTCCTGCTGAGAATGGTAACTGTTCATGCATGTGCTTGAACATGTGGTGTAAACTGTGATCCTCTGTGTTCGAAGCTCCACAATGTTTGTCTAATCTGATGCTATTCTTCCCCAAAGGAGTGTATTATAGCATCTCATAGATACAGAAGAAAGAAGATTCAAAAGACACAAAGGATTACAGTTGCACCTATACCATAGTTCACTGACTCCTTGGATTACATCATATTGCAAGAAAAGGTCATCAGAACCTGGCATGCATTATGCTGTTGAGAAACACTGCTGACTTTATTCCACATCTAAAACTGTATTGCAAAAAGAAGCACTTAATATTAAACAGTGTAAGGGAAACCATTCCTAGTATATATATTCAGTTTATGTAAGCTGATAAATACATATTGGAGCCTGGTTTTCAATTTCAAAAATGAGTGAGAGATTAATTAATAAATAAATATCCTCATATTTTCTATGTAAAAGGTAAAGATGTGTTAGATGTGTCCATTCAGTTGAGCTTATCAGTGTGTATGGTCATAAAAATGTTCAGCGTTTTCAGGAAGTGTAATTGCTATGCAGAAGAAACAATTTTCTGGTGTATCTTCCTGCAGTACAACTTTTGAAATAAAATATACTGGAAACTATTATGAATAAATGTTATCACTTGCCAAATTGTCAGTGCTTGCCCTTTATAAATCATGATATTACTAAATCTCTCAGAAGGCAGGGAATTAAGGGCTGCATTGTATCACTAGCTCAACAATGAGACAACATAATTATTAACCATTCCTACTGTTATACAAGCATGAGATTCTACAACTCTACCAAGATTTGGTTGCTTAACCATTAAGTACATTTGAAAATAAATTGTTGAAATAATTGTGGACCTTTGCTATGTAGCATGACTAGTTCCTGATCTGCATTAGAACCACTTCCTCTTGTTCTGATTATATTTATAGCAGTTATTCTTACATAAATTCTAAAATTATTTATTGTAGTGGCACTATAAGATAAGAAAGTGCCACTATAGTGGCACTATGGATAAGAAAGCAAGGCACTGAAATTTTACAAAAAATATTTTCACTGACATTGATAAAAATAATAAATGTTGGACTGAATCTATCAAAATAATCACTGTTATTAGATATTGGTCTTGCTTAATTTTTTTTCTGAAAATTAGGTGTTCTTGTAATGTTATCAAGTCCTGTAAGCAAAACATGGGCACATGAATATGCATTATTTTATGTAAACCTTAATGCTTCTCAGTAATTTAGACTATTTGCGAAGAATAAGGCTAATGTTCAAAGAATCATTTATACAGTATGTATATCTTTATGCCACATCTTGATGGTAGTTCTTGCTTGAGTGGCATCCTGATGTGCCTTGCATCTTCCATACAGGTATTTGCAAAGGTTCCACTGAAAAAACAATGAATTCAATTGTAAAACAGAGTATATTACATATTTTAGGTTTCTTATGAATTTACTTAATCAACAGATAATATGAACATAAATGATGTGTTAATGTAAATTATGCCTACTTTGCTATCAAGCTATGTCTAAATTAGTTTCATCATCTTGTCCTAAATAAAATCATGACGGTTTAATTTTGTTTATCAAATTTTACCTCTATGTTTGGTCATGCAATCCCTCTAAAGTTTGAATAGTTTCTTAAAACTTGTAGTTTCTCTGCAGAATTAGTATATAATTAATTTCTTTAAAGTGAGGACTTCCTTGTGTTTATAACTGGAGGCTCAGTGAAAAGTAGTGTAGATACTCTCAATCTGTAGGAAAAAATAGTTTAAGACAGATGTACTTCTGATTTGGAGCTTTCCCTCCTATTCCTTAGTGTCTCTTGCAAAGCCAGAACCTAGACTAGCTTGAGGTGACACTGGGAATACAGATGATATATCGTGCTTGCCTAGGGTACCACTATTTGTATTGCCTAACACAGCTGGAAATGTTTTGCTTGTCAGTCAAGTTCTCAAAACATTCTTTTCTGATTTCTCAGCATCAGCATCTGAGTCAAGCTTGATGATAGTAATATTAAAGATCCAGAAACAGATTCAGTTTCTTGTGAACAAAGATGTAGCCAGAATTAAGAAATGTCTGATTAAACAAAAACAAAAACAAAACAAAAACAAAAAAAACCACCCCAAAACCAACCAACCAACCAACCAACCAAACACCACTCACCATCACATCTGTTTAGTAAATCAACTATATTGTGACATTAATTCAGTTATTCTTTGGCTTTGTTTTTTAATCTTTCCTGGTAAAACTGGCTTTAGGGAGTCCATAGTTTATCTATGACAAACTAGCAGAAGAACAAAGAATGATGATCAAAACCCCCCACTACATTATTTACATGTTGTGTAAAATTTAAGGGACAAAAATGTTCTAATTCTTAAACCTATCAGTATTTAGAAAGCATAATATACCAATAATTGTCACAGCAGTGATATTTCAAAAAGTTAAAATGTTATTGCTTTTGCCTACAGTTAATATATCATTAATTATGTTAATGTATCATTAATACATTGCAGCTGCTTGAATTTGAATCTCCAAAGTATTCTGGACTAGATAATAGTAATTTTATATGCATTTATCACAATATAAATGAGTACTTTCTTGGTGTTCTGTAAGAGGATCAAAACTTCATGTGCAAACCATTAATACTCTTCTTTCTTATACTAATCCAGATCACAACTATAAGAATATGATTTTAGTATGATCACAATTATAAGATTTTCTTTCAGATACATCATCTTGTAGATATGGGCTTATTGTGAAATAAGTTGAAAGCCTTAATTGGCAAATCGAGACATTTCACCATGTACATCCAATTATTCATGTTTAGCATCTGATTAAATCTCTGTGATAGGCTTTACCCAATGTGTTGAATGATGTTCAGTTGAATTTTATTATTGTGTCCTGCTTCACACAGTATAGTTTCATACATACCCATAAATGTAACGATCACATTTACTTTGGCTTCCTAGGATTATTTTAAGATTACCAAAAACATGTTTAGTCCAAAGTTTAGGCAGACTGAGCAATATCAGATAGCTATCTCTGAATTCAGAATCTCAGGAATGAACATGAACATGTTTTAGCATACATGAAATATAACAATAAGAAGAAAAATAATAGTAGAAATGATAATAATCATCAGAAAAAGTTCAAATATAATTCCTTCAGACCTTTTCATACTTAAATGACCAGTAAATAAAAGATCGGTCATATATACTATAATTCTATTAGTCCAATAAATACATTACCATCATATACTTCCTACCTTGTGATGGTCTTGAAAAAACACTAGCAGAAAAATGTCATAATTTTTTGTTTTGTAGTACATATCTTAATTGCTATCATTTCAGTAACACCATACCTTTAGAAGATGATCCCTAGAATTTAGTTACTCTGTGTATCTAGTCTATTTTTTATTGAGCTCCTAAAAAACCAAACAAAATATTATTAAGTCCAGCTATCATCAATTTAGGAAGGGATATGACTGCATGCTGGGATTCATTCGACATAATAACAGGCCTTTTATTAAAGGAACATCCTGGAACACTAAGTAAACTGCAATGTACAAAAATGCCACAAGGTAAAGAATTCTCTGAAGGTTCCTCTGCAAGCAATTGAGTTGTGGAACTGGCTATCTTTATCCTTGAGACAACAGTTATTGCTTTTTGAAACCCTCCAGGAATTGTCACTGGATGTCACTAGGTATTCCTAACTTGTAAACATGGTCACTGTCCTCTGAAAGATTTTGTTTCCTTGCAAAAACCCAAATAGGTTGAATATACCCAAGCATGATGAAATGTGTGAAAACATAGTTTGTACTAGTCTGTGCACAAAGTGATATGTTCAGGTATCTTAATTATAGTGGGGGGAAAGGGATCTGGAAAGTTGAAGGCAAAAGTGTTCTTGTCTTAAATATATTTAGCTGTGTTAGTATTTAAAATACAACCCTTCACTCTTGTCATAGGTTGGCACAGTTTAGTTTTTTAGTTATAGAGGAATGTAGAATGTTTTTCCGGGTCAGGACCTTAGAATTGCTTTAGAAAGAACAAGGACCTATCAGAAGGCTGGTTTGGAACATTGGCCTCTGTTTTGACCGCTGAGAATGTCAGATGCAATTTTGGGAAGTACCCATATTTAAAAAAAAAACCTGATTCCCTGCAGGTCACTCTCTTGTTTTTGGGGCAGTCACTGGGTAACACTGTGGGCAGCAGAGGAGGGCCCGGCTCAGGCCCCGCTGCCCTTGGGCCGGGCCTGGCCAGGCCTCTGGGAGCCGCTGCCCACTGGGGAGCAGCCCGGGCTGGCTGGGGCCCCTTTCCCCTGGCTGAGCCCCTTTCCCCCAGCTGTGCCCCCTTTCCCCCAGCTGAGCCCCCTTTCCCCCAGCTGAGCCCCCTTTCCCCCAGCTGAGCCCCCTTTCTCCCAGCTGAGCCCCTTTCCCCCGGCTCAGCCTCCTTTCCCCTGGCTGAGCCCTCTTTCTCCTGGCTGAGCCCCTTTCCCCCAGCTGTGCCCCCTTTCCCCCAGTTCAGCCCCCTTTCCCCCGGCTCAGCCCCCTTTCCCCCAGCTGAGCCCCTTTCCCCCGGCTCAGCCCCCTGTTCCCCGGCTGCCAGCAGGGGAGAGGGGAGGCTGCAGCTCGGCAGTGCTGGCCACGTGCCCGGGGCCACGGCACAGGGGGCCAAGCCATGGCCTGGCTTAATAGCCACTGGCAGCAGAGAAAGCAAACCTGCAGCTTCATAACAGCTCTGAGCTGAGCCACCCTAAATGAGACCGAGGGGTGGAAAGAAGGACATCCACCAGCCTCCCCCATCAGCACAGCTTTGCTCTCTACAGCCCGGGGCAGAGAGCACATGGCCACTGCAGGCCTGGGCAGATTTAACCCTTTCCTGGAAACATGAAGCTTCCAAGGCCTAACCCTTTCCTGAGAGAAAGAAGAAAAGAGACAGAGTGCATGTAGAAAAGACGCTGCATGAAGTCAGTGGAGCAAGAGTGAAAGAACTGATAATATTGGACAATGGGATCGAGGAAGTGGACATTTTTAACACTACTTCTCTAGGGTAAACTATGGAGAAATAGACTGTTCCTTGTAACATTTTAATGTTGTTTAGAAGAATGCTGGTTGTAATCAAAATTGAAGAACTGATATGATTGAGATTCAAGTGAGAACCTTAAAGCCCTCTCTCCTGAGTTAAGTGGAAGTCTCAGCCTTTGAGACAAAGATTATTTTAGAGAGAAAGTGGTTTGAAGCCCTCGGCTCCTGGGATAAAAGGAAGTCTTTGTTTCTTTTGAGATAGAAACAATTTTAAAGACAGAAAAAGAGATTTGTTGTTTTGTACTAGAAGAAGCATTCTTAAACAGTACCCCAAATACACTGGGAGGCCCATGAGTAGCCAGGGGAAAGGCTGCCAATGGGTAGAACAGCACAATCTGCAAAAACTCCAGGTGGTTGGAGTTATTTATGACCTTGAGAGCCACAAGACTGTTGTAGTCTTGTGGCAAATGTCTCCATGGGACTCTAGAGAGATTCTGCTCCCAAAGTGATGAAAGATTATCTTTAAATGGTGAAACTGACTGAAAATCACAGGTTGTGTCTCTCTATGTTGTTTTCATGAAAGTTAACACTTTACAGGGGGAGGGAAGAGTGTTTTAGAGTTTCAGTCTGTTTTGTTTTAGTTTTTTCCCTAACTTTCTTTTTTTTTTCCATCCTTTTAGCATGTATTAATAAAACTATTTGTTTATTTTCAAACTTAAGCCTGCCTTTTTTTTTTTTTTTTTTTTTCTCCTAATCTTTCTCCCACAAAACTAAACTCCCATAAAACCTAAGACCACTACACTAAGTTTGACAACCAAAATTTAGGGAATGTAAAACCACTACATTAATTAGTATTTCTGCCCGGTTATTGTATCAAAAGCATTACAACTCTTTTTTTGTAATATTTTGCAAAAGATTACAAAAATTTTGTAAAGTTAGCTTTAACTTACATATGTCATTACAACCACTCAATTTAAGCATCTGTTCTTGGTAAGGATTTACTAACTGATTCTTTTCCATTTCTTGTGGGGAGCCTTTTTATAACCATGTAATATTCATACTTACTAAAGGAATGTAAGGTTATTTGTTGAATGAACAAGAATCTTAATCATGGAAGTATGTGATCATAGAATGATTTGCGTTGAAAGAGACCTTAAAGATCATCTAGTTCCAGCCTCTCTGCCATGGGCAGGGACATTTTCCACTAGACCAGGCTGCTCAAAACCCCATCCAACCTAGCCTTGAACATTTTCAGGGATAGGACATCCACAACTTCTCTGGGCAACCTGTTCCTGTGCCTCGCCACCCTCACAGTAAAGAATTTCTTTCTAATTCTAGTCTAAACCTAGTCTCTTTCAGTTTGAAACCATTCCCACTTGTCCTGTCATGGTTTATACCCTAGCAAAAAGTCTCTCTCCATCTTTCTTGTAGGTTCCCTTTAGGTACTGAAAGAACACAATTAGGTCACCCCAAAGCCTTGTCTTTTCCAGGCTGAATAACCTCAGTTCTTTGAGCCTTTCCTCCTAGGAGAGGTGCCTCATCCCTTTAATCATCTTGATGGCTTCTGGACTTAGTCCAACAAGTCCATGTCCTTCTTGTGCTGAGAACCCCGGAGCTGGATGTAGTATTCCAGGTAGGGTCTCACCAAACAGGAGTACAAGGGGGAAATCAATTTCCTCAGCCTGCTGGCCACACTGCTTTGGATGCAACTCAGATACAGCTGGCTTTATGGTCTGCAAGTACACATTGACAGCTCATGTCCAACCTCTCATCCACCACCACCCCCAAATCCTTCTCAAAAGGGCAGGTCTTGATCTTTTCATCCCCCAGCCTGTATTGATAGTAAGGGTTGCAGCACCTTGCGCTTGGTCTTGTTAAAATATCATGAGATTCTCATAAGCCCACTTCTCCAGCTTGTCCAGGTCTCTCTGGATGGCATCCTGTCATTCAGAATCATATCAGCTGCACCACTCAGTTTAGTGTCATCTGCAAATATGCTAAAGGTACACTGGATCCCTTTATCTATGTCATGAATGAAGATATGAAATAACACCTGTCTCAATATGAAGGACACCACTTGTCACTGATGTCCACCAGGACTCTGAATGTTGATCACTACCTTCTAGATGCAACTGTGAAACCAGTTCCTTATCAGTCCGTTCACTGAATCCATTTCTCTCCAATTTAGAGAGAAGCAAGTTGTGAGGAACCACATCAAATTCTTTACAGCAGTCCAGATGAATGGCATGTGTGGCCCTTTCCTTGTTCACTGATGTATTCGCTCCATCATAGAAGTCTGCTAAGTTAGTCAGGCAGGACTTGTCCTTGATGAAGCTGTGCTGGCTGCCTCCAATTACTTCCCTGTGCCATAGTATATCTTCTAAGAATCTCTTCTATAATCTTCCTGGGCAGAGAGGTAAGGCTGACAGGTTGGTAGTTCCTAGGGTCCTTCTTTCCACCCTTTTCAAAGATAAGCCAAATCTTCCCCTTTTTCCAGTCATCTGGGACTTCACCTGGTTATGATGACTTTACAAGATACAACTTATTACATTGGAGGGGTATTGGGCCCAATTTCAGAATGGAAGTCATGATTAAACCATTCTGTGAAAGGAAAGGATTAAGTTAAATTATGTTTAAACTGTTTGTAATATGTTTGTATCTGTTGTTTTCAAGCATAGAAGACTACATGAAAACAGTAAAACTGCAGCATTTTCTTTTTATTTTCTTATGAGGGTTCTTAATTCACTTAAAAGAAACAAAGTTTCTGGTGAAGGTATTGTCTATAATCAATGCTCCAGGTCCTACATTGCTTCCAAAGAACTACAAAGAGGTCTCCAAACTGAAACTTATACTTGTCTTTGTTGTAACACTGAAAGTTGATGATAATGAAACAAGAATAAAGTAAAAGATGAATTAAAGAACTTTCTGAATGATAGATTTCAGTCTTTTGTGCTTGAGATATTAATCTCAGATATAAAACTCCAAGCATTCTAAATTCCAATTTGAAAAGCTGTTTTTTTTTTTTTTTATTCATCATCCACTGTTGGAAGATTGTTTCACAGAACCTGATTTCTTTTAAAACTATAAGTCTAATTTCACACACATGAAGAAAAGGCTTCATTTAAAGGCCAGTTTACCTCAACATTGTCTTTTAATTTAAGTGTCTTTCTTCCCTTTTTGTTCTTTCTATGCTTCTAGGTAACACTCATGCCAGCTAACTCCTTAATCAGCTTAAAAAGCTTAGGAATGTAAGTTTTATTTTTCTCCAAAAGATTTCCAATCACCCTACCAGGCTTCTTCAGCAGTTGCTGTTTAAGCTTCTATATAATGGGCAGCACTATTAACCTTTTAGACTTCCAAAAATTGTGGGTTAACTTCTCAAAATACAGCCTTAACAGCTTTACTGCAGTACTTTTAGATACAGTTAGTCAATATTATGTTTCTCGCACTGGTAGTTTAGGATTTTCTGTTTTTCTGACTCATCTACTTGCTATTTGATCAAAGTGCTGGCTCTGTTTCCTTTTCACTGAGAATAGCCTTTTCACTGATTTTGGAAATTTATATGTTCTCATGTATATTGATGCTATGTGTTTTTCTTTCTCTCTATCCGTTGTTTCCCACATTTATGTTACTTCATTTAAGTAGCATTCTCTAAACACAGAAGAAGAGACACTATTTGATTAACTCTTATTTCTAATTCTATTTATTTTTTAAATTATTCTTATAAGTCACAGCAAGCCTGTCATTAAGAAAATACATGTACATATCCATGGATGTTTTGAATTGCCATCTCTATTACTGTTCTGTTTTCTTGCCTTATTGCTGTTCCCAGCAAATTGTTCTTAACTCATGGTCTCTGCCTTTTGTGCCTTCCATTGGAGGGACAGGAAGGGGAGTGATGCATGGTCTTTTTAGTTGGAGTACTATGTTGTGGAATACCATTCCTAAATCATGACTGAGCACCACTAAGGTATTTTCTTTTGCTTGGTTTAATACTTGCTGCACTGCAGTGAAAATTTTCTGGTGACATAGCAAAAAGCTGATGTGCAGTTTTTTCACACTGACTGTTTTCAGGATGCTTTTCAGGTTCACGTGCAGAGCCTTTCTGATTTTTTTATGTGTGGGTGTTTCTTTTACATATTTGTCCATTCTTTTAAATGAGAAGGTCCCTATTTACATGGACCTGCCTATTCTTCAGGTTGGTCCACAACCTCAGTTCTCTCCCCTGCATCCAGCTTCTCATCTATAGATTGATTTCCCTTCCCTTTTCCCTGTTACAACTCTGTGTACAAACTCTTTTCCAGCACCAGTCCTAGATAATCCAAGCTTTCTCCTTCTGTGCTTAAGAAGAGAGTAGCTCTTTTTCTCTTCTGTTTTATCTTTGACCTTCAATCTCTCTTTCCCCTCTTCAGTGAGGCACACTAGGTTTTCTATTCTACATTTGCTTTTCTGCTAGGCTTCTTCGTGAAATCATAGAAATGCTGGTTAGAAGGGAGCTCTGGAGATCACCTAGTCCCAGTGAAGGGATGAATACTGCCAAAACTGGATCAGGTCATCAAGTTTCCAGCCAAGTTTTGTGAACTTTCAAGGATGGAGATTCTACTATACCTTTGGGTACCATTCTGCTGATCATTCTGTTTTAGTTTTACTCTAATGTCTTAGTGGAGAATATTTTTTCTAATATCCAGTCTGAATATCCCAAACCATGACATGTGGTAATTTCTGCCTGTAATATCATTTGTCACTGCAAAAAATACCTGGCTCCATTATCCTCAGAACTGTCCTTCATCCAGGTGCAGGCTGCTCACTGATTCCAACACTTAGACTCCTGTATTCTGGATTAAGTTTTCTCAGCATCGCCTTTTAGGCTGTCCCACAGAGCTATTAATACTCTTATATTAATATTAATTAATAATATTAATACAAGAACTCTTAATGTTCTTGATACCCTGCTACTGGGCCCTTGTGAGTTTTTCAACACCTCTTTTGCATTAGACTGGCCAAAACTAAACAGGTGTGGCATATACCATTTGTGAAGAGAGTGAACTGTTATCTCCAGATCTGTTTGATATCCATCATGGCCTTTCATCTGGGCTGACATTAATTTTGTTTGTTCTAAAATGGTGCCTACTTGGTGCAGGTGCAGAACTCCGTGTATCTCCTCACTGAATTTGAGGTTTCTGTTGACCTGAACTTCAAATACCGCAGAATCACTCTGGACTAAAGCTCTATGGCTAATTTCCGTCCTTGTCTCCAGTTTAGTATCTGCAAGTTTGCTTTTATCATACTGTTTTTTAAGTCAACCAACTGAACAAGATCAGTCCAGTATTGCCCATTGCTTGCTAGTTAGATATTGAGCCATTGATTATTGTCCTTTGAGCCATGAAGTTTGGTTAGTTTTTAACAAGTCTCTTTTCAGACTTCTTTTACCTTGGCATTGTGGTCACATGCTCCCCAAACACATGCTCGTTACAAGCAAAGATCAGAACCCATATGAGGTTTCTCATGAGTTCTTAGGACAGTGATTTTTTGAGTTGCAAAATGAAGTCTCATGCCAGTACTTTGAGGTAGCTCTCTTTACCAGGAAAAGAAAAGATGGGAAAAAATGAAAATACTATGCCTGTTACCATACAGCTCTTAATTTCTCTGCCAAGAAGATTACAACCATACAAAAGCAAATGTTTTGCTCTAATACTTTTGTGATGGGAAGCTGCTGAATATTTGCATGTTCCATTGGGTATCACTGCAGCCTGGAAGATGGAAAATAAAAACCTCCCCTCAAAGTATTGCTTCTGGTGAATTCCTACAGTTAGAAAACCCAACATGTTTGTAAGTCAAAACCAAATTACATACCAGACAAGTGAAATAATTTCTAAACATTTGTCTTTTCAATATTGTTTTCTCCCGCCCTCTCTGGCTCAACCACACACTCCAGTGCACAGACACTTGCAGATGTCTGAGCCAACCTGCCAGCTGTAGCTTGGGAAGGAGTTCTGCATCAGGATGCTTTCATCTGCCCCACCCTGCCCACAAGGACAGCTGTAGACAAATTAAAATATCTGGCAAACAAGTTTGGATTTCAACTCACTGACTTATGGAGCTTAAATGCATCATGAAGAGAGTTTGTGCCTTCTGCTTAGAGATGCAAGTCTTTACATTTTCATCAGCCAAGCAATCAAAAAGCTCAGAAGACAAAGCATTTATTTTTACCAGCAATCATTAAAGTTGGGTTTGACAATAATGTTTTAAACTCCATTTTGGAGTGTCTTTTAGCTCATGGCAGCTATCTTGCTTTAGTTTTCAAAGTACAGCCCCTACCAGACTGCTCTCTCTAGGGAGAGTTTTTCTCAGAATTGGCCTTAGAGGTACAACATATCCCTGGTAGATTTCAAAGTCTCAAATATTTATGCATGTATTTAACTTAAAACATATTTAAGTTTACATTAAAATGACAATTATAACATCACAAAGGTTAATTTAAAAACTCTGAGCATTGTGTAATTAACTGACTCTAAAATACAACTGCTGTGATTGTCTGGTACTTCTGTGTTTTGAAATTCCTGTGATGACATGAAGTCTCTGAATCACAATAACACATTACTTAGCACTGCTGTTCACCCTAATTGCTCTTCTATTGGAATTCACACACACACACACACACATACACACACACACACAAAAAAAAAAGGATGATGTTTCCATACACACAGAACATATTCATGGTGGTTTAAGAGAGGCTATTTGACATTTAAATCACATTTAGTTCTCATTTGATTTTGCATTTAAGATATCTTGGTTCAGTTGCTTTCTGTATAAGTGTGATGGGAGCTAGATTGTTTGGTGAGAGCATTATCTGAAAGTCTACATTGTGCTGGGAGCATGGGAGTCCTCTATAGTCAGCTTTTCGTGGTCTGTATTCAGTGAATTTACAACATTTTATGATTGTCTGTGTTTCTGCTTTTTCCTCTTGCACCCCAACCTTCTACATTATTATCTATGTGCTATATATCCATTTGTTTGCACTTATTGCAATGACTGTCTTTCAGCTTGCCAGATTGATATTGTTATTAAATGTGGGGTTTTTAATTGCTTGTATTCTTCTTATCTTTTGTGTCTGAATTTTTTTTGCATACTATTTGTCAATTCTGTGAATGTATGAGAAAATCTGTTCAAGTATTTATGAGAGAGGGGAGGTAAAAAAAAAAATCAAAATATTATTTTATATGCTGTCATAACCCCCAAACTGATATATATTTTTTTTTTCTTGTATTTTCCATATTTTGGAGAGTACTTTTATGCGCAAGAGAAAGACAAATTGTAATATAATTTTAATTTTTTACAGCTTGATTCCACTGAGCACTTCTTCTACTGGAATTTTTGATGTTTTTTAAACCAAATCAATAAGCATTATAACTAAAATATTTCTAATACAGAAATGTTATATTTATCTGGATTTTGTGGTTGGAATAGCTTTTCTTTTTCTGAAATCTTGATCATATGAAGACAACGCAGTTCTCCTGTGAGATTGTTGCACTTTGTAACAGAGAGATCGCAGTGAGAAAATGGAGTATTTGCCAAGCCCCTAAGCATTGAATTTTCTGCTTTATTTCATATGGAAAATGAGGATACAAAGTCTTACACTAATATAATATAAAGTTTACATATTTAAAGTCTTAACAGATAAGCATGAAAGTTAAAATTGAAAATAAATCTTGATCCTTTCCCTGTAGAAAAAGTTTAATCGTGTTTATTACTGCATAATTCTCTTGTAACAATTAGCCCACACACTTCATAATTCTTCAAAAAAGGCCTCAATTCTTCAAATATTACTTAACTGCTACTGGATGTTTCCTGAGACTGCACACAGAATGTAAAGTTAACTACGTACATAAATTGTTACATGGTTAGATATGAACTAACATCAGCTGGAAAAATTTGGAAACTTAAGAAACATAAAAAAAAAAAAAAAAAAAAAAGTCATCAGCTTTACACACCTTTACAAAACCTGAGCCTGGCTGTGTTAATACTTATGAATGGCTCCAGAAGTAATTTAATAACTATTTCCATGGTGAGGAACTTCTGTAATCTTACTTTTACTTCAGTGGATTAGCTCTGGTGGCACATCCCTCAGAACAAGGCAGCACCAGAGTTGGAGGGAGATGGTACAGCGTGTGTAGTAAACACATTGATTGTTTCATTTTGGGGTAGTAACATTTTCTTCCGGTGTCACTTTGCAGCAAGCAACCTGCAAAATAGTTAGGTGACTGATTTATGCAAGCAGATATATAGAACAATAAATTCTTATTAGGATATATTTTGGAACAGGGAAAACATCTATAATTTCCATAACTCTAATCTTTGAACTTTTATATAACTTTATTCCATTTAATCTTTAATCTTTACTATATATTGCACTTGTGTTTACTTTTAGTGTTTTAACACTCCCTTCAAATTCCTGGTAGAATAGTGAGCATCTACAATACCTCAGCCCTGCTATTTTTTCCTAACAAAGAAAGTAAAGCATTTAGCATTTGCCCTGGGAAGCACTCTGGAGTTAACACATCCTGATTTATTCGTTTCAGCCATTAGTGGCAAAACAAAATCACATGGAAATGCTTTTCGTATCCTGTGGTTCCTCAATTTGTCTAGTTTCTGTCTTATGATTTATTTTTCCTAGATTCCATTGTCACCAGTCTCAGCGGCACCCTCCCAAATTCTGCAGTGACACTCTGGAGATAGGGAGGGCAGGCAGAGCTTCCTCTTGGAGGAAGGAGGTCAGGCAGAGTGCTAGAAGGGCACCTTGGGGTCACAATAATACAGTAGGAGTACAGGGAGTACAGTTAGGTTAGCATATTGTTCTGGTGCTGAGAGCCTTTTTCAAACTCTGATCCATCTTCATCCTCGTAATTAGGCGATCTGCGCTTTCAAAGGAAGTGTTGCTATGAAACACGTTGGCAAATGAAGGCAAATTTGAGGCCTCCTCATTTAAGTGTTGGGCTCATTGTTCTTGGTGGTGTAATTGGTGATCAAGAAGGCAATAAAACGGCATGGCCATTAAACGGCCCGAGCTGAAATTGAAAGGGGAGCATTTATATGGTCCAAGCTGCTGTGTGGAGGCTGTAACTTTCACCCTTACATGAACCAGAGTTTACGTAAAAGGCCTATGGCATGGCTCTTTTTTCACCTCCGGGAGGCGGGGAGAAAAGAAGGGAGGAAAAAAAAAAAAATCAAAACTAAATAGAATTAATGAGCCTTCACATATTGTCCTGTTTCTTTTGTAGTGAAAAAGATGGGCAAAAATTAAGTTGGATAAGAGAGGGTGGCAAAGAAACACCATTAATATCAGGTTGTAAATTCTACAAAACATTAACTTCATTACATGGCAATTACTGTCTGTAATTGGCAGAACGAAAGATTCCACTTTCTCATCAGTTACTAGTTGTATAGGACTCAGCATTTTTTTTTTTTTCTTGGCAAAGGTCACACCCCTGCTATAAAGAATACCTTAATGTGAACTAAAACAGGTTCTTTTGTAAATAAGCAAGGGTGTAACTATTAATTGCTGCTAAACGTCTCACTCATTTTGTAACAAAACACAGCTCACAACTTAGAAAGATAGAAAGATAATATTAATGATGTAAAAAGGAAAGCTTTTATTATTTCATGACTACTTGGTCCTACTTTGTGAACAGGAGGAAACATGAATTAGAAAAGGATAAGACTATAAGAGAAACAATACTTGTTTTTGAAAATAAAAGAGAAACAATACTTGCTTTTGAAAAGATCTATCTCAAGAATTTCTTAAAATTAATTTTCAAGGATGTGGATGACAAGAACTAATATGCTGTATGAAGAAAAAATTCTACCTTCTTTTTCAAATTCTTTTATTGTTACACCTTTGGATTGACCTTGCTTTTCATTTATCACTTACCTAGTGCATTTAAGAAAATATTCCACATATGCTGTGAACTGCACTGTATCCTACTTCAGATTTATGTATGTAACTTCAGCTGAAGTTCATGTCCTTAAGAAACATGTTCGATGTCTAGTGGATTTTGTTAATCAGCTGTAGAGGAAGACATTTAATCTAAATCCATCTTGAACTTTCCCAGAGGAAGTTTTTATTTCAAGAATTACGTAAGAAAGGAACATTATGAGAGAAGTGATCAATTTTTCACATAGACATGAAAAAATAAAGTTCCTTTTTTCTTTTCTCTTTTTTTAATCACAAATGAAGTCAAACAAGAGTCAAAATTTCAGAATTTCTGCTGATGAATTTCAACTTTCACCTTAAAGCACCATAAATACAGAGGGGAGGAGGAACCATGCCTAATTTTATTAAAGACATACTGAATTATATAATTTGTTTATTTGTTTATTAACACAACACATTGAAACACCAGAAAGTCAAGACGTTTTCATTTCCGTATTTTGGATAGAAAACATTCCATCCCTCCTACACTTCATGGTATTTTAAGGCATCCTCTAGGTTGTGGAGATGCCAGGTTCCCATTGCTCTCTGCTCTTCCGACTCTTTCTCTTTCAACACTAAATGTCATTTCCAACATGCTGGACAGGGACCCACCAAGAAGCTTTGCCTCTGAGGGAGAAGAACTTCTGGAGCCTGAGTGGTCGACATAACTTCTTTGAGATGCAGATATTCTATCACAGGCAGATACAATGCTAATGTGAAAACAAAATCAGTTCAGTTTGCTCAATACATTGAAATGATAAAAAATTCATATTGTACTAATTCATAATAAATTCTTTCATATCAGCAGAATAATATTTCCTGATTAAATATTCAATACTTGTAAACAAAATTTTTACACTGAAAGTCACTTAACAATCACTTTCCAAGTAAGTTCTTATTTTTATTGTTTTCACTTAGTTTTGCTCATCATTTTTAATTTGATAAAAGATTTTTCTGATATGCTTCATCATATTACCGTTGGAACTTAGTGACTTTGTACCTGATATTTTCTCTGTGCTTGTCTCCTGAATTCTTTATTTTTCAATGTGAATACTGCAATCTCCCATGACAAAATATCCAGAAAGGTTCAAGAACATATCAGTATGACAGAAAAACTCCACAACAGGAATGCTTTCACCATGTTTAAACTGGTTCAAGGAAAGAAAAGCATAAGATCTCCCTGAGGCTAATAGTCTGTAGTTTGGAATATGTGTAAAAAAGTGTGGATCTTTTTGGCTTTTTTCTGAGAAATATGAAACCGGGTGGTGAAGTGGAAAGGTGGATGAAAGATATCTGAGGAAACTGTCATGCAAAAAAATTGGGGAAAGTAAAATTATTCACTGCCAGTGAGCCTTTGGTTGTCATGTATACATAGGCCAGAATCTGGCCTGTGTTGAATTTTGAACTATATTTGATCAACCAAAAAAATAAATGTATTGATTCAGATCTATTGAGAGATCTTGACACTTTCTCAACTGATAAGTGTTAGAACAAGTTAAATTGTAATTGGATCACAGTGTTTGCTCTGTGGCTACTACAGCTATACAGTGCATATAGAATTGTACAAGTAATTTTTCTTCACGGGAAACTTGCAAGAGCAATACATTTGCCCAGTTTTGTCAATGGTAGTATCCACAACCTGTGAGAGGAAGGCGCCCTGACAGCAGGTCATCAGCTAATTTGATTTTACATCTGATATTTGCCAAGTCCAGCTCAAGTCCTCAGGCCTTGCGCATCTATTTGAAAGCAGCCCTTGCTGAAGCGGGAAAGCTGTGCAGTGTGATGCAGTGCAGCGCAGTGCAATGCTCTGGCTGACCTGAAGAGCAGCAGGCAGTGGAGACAGGTCAGTGTTGCACTCCTCACGGACCAATTAGTACTGCCTAAAAAGGACACAAATGAACATTCTCCCCTAGAGCTGGCTGCGCTGTTCAGCAAAAATGGAACAGCTCTGCCCAGTGGAGTGATGACTTTGCCAGGATCTCCAAGTCTGCCCCATCAGACAGCACCACACCGTAGGACCTGAACCACACAGGCAGGAGCCAGATCCACCCTCCTTGGGAGAGGATTACTGGAACAAACAAACATGTACGGACAAGACTGATAGTGCTTTCATCAGCACCAAAATAGGAACAAATTGATGTACTACAACTGAGAAATATGTCCTTTCCTACTCAATTTTGACGGCCGTTTAGATGCAAAAGTTATGTTTGAAAGGTGGGGTTAGAATACTGGTTAGAAGTGGGATATATTTTGTGCTGAGGAGAGAAAGTAAAATGAGGACAGAGACAATTTTTTGTAAGGCTCCTATTTTTAGAAAACAATATTCTTCTTTCTCTCTTCTTTCACTGTAGAAATATATTTAATAAGATCTTTTTATCTTAAATATGTTCCATAGATAGCATTACTTTTTTCAAGAAGACCTTTAGGATTTAGTCTTTTAGAAGAAGGCTTTAGTCACTTTTAAAATTAGAATAAAGGAATAGAAAAAAAAAAATGCACAACACAAATAGTCTATTTTTTTTGCTGTTAACGAAGTAGAACTGAAGACAAATCCACTAGAGATTACCTAAGTAACTTCTGTCATAACAGGAGCCTAAGATTTTTAGAAAGGAGGAAGTTTTAAATTATGTAAAATCTAAATTTTCACAATCTAAAGCATGGAAGGAAGTACACATTTATTAATATCTTGATCTTCTTTCTCACAGACTTTTCTTCCCAGCTGAACGAACAAGTCCATCCACTAATGTGCCTGCATTTGGTGCAGTTGTTCTTCACAACACATCCAGCTCCAGTGGAACTGTCAAAGGTACTTGGCATACCTGGAGAATTAAGTGACTTTCATTCTTTGAGCATGACAATGCTGATTATCATCAGCAATCTTAAACAGCTTCAGCAGTCTGCACCCTGTCTATTTACAAGAAAGAATCTGTTCTCAGTCCTGTTTAGTCTTTGGCCTCTTTTCTTGGAACGCCAGCCAGGACCCATATTCTGACAATTCCTATGTGCTGAAGAATAAAACTCAAGTTTCAACCTGAGTGTTGTCCTGTACATTCCATCTCAATACATTTTCAGAGATGGCTATTTTTAATTTGAATTCTGTGGCTGTACAGAACTACCGTTTAAATTAATACAGCTTTTCATCTGTAAACAGCAAAAGCTTTCTGTCTCTTAAGCATGTGAGAGATACCGTTTTTTTTGCTAGGATCTCATACCTGACTTTAAATCCATACTTGTTCAGTAACTATGCAATGCATTTTTGCCATTGTCATCAAAGATCTGGTGATAATTTGTCAAAATACATTTGTGGAGTAAGGCATAAATACAGAAACCTCAGCCTCAGAAAATGCAGCAGTACCTCACATTGAGAAAAAGTCACAGAATTAAAGATGTGATGTCATTAAGTCTAACCAGTCAATCTAAGGAACACCAGAGATGTGGGACAGGTAGTTTCAGGGGAGAGCTCAACTCAAAAGTAATATCTCAGCTAATTTTTTTTTTTTTTTTCATGTAGGTATCACTAGCATTTTCTGATGAGGCTAGAATTGAGTGACACTTAAAAGAAATCAGTGATTGAAAAGGTTTGGGTCTCTCTTTAGAGTTCTGGGATGTAATAAGATTCATGCCAGTCCTGCAAGTCGCATTTTTCTTTCTCTAGCTGGATGTGGGATTTATTCCAGGTGGAGGCCCAGGGAGTGATATGGCAATCCATCTTAGTATAATTATGTGAGCACAGCCACATAAGATCTGATGCCCTCAGGACAGAGCATGCTTCCAACTGCTTTGTAAAATTATCTTAAATACTTCATCAGGGCAGTTCACATACCAGTTCGATAAGTGCTTCTTTCTAAAGCTTCATGGGGATGTAGGTGAGGGAATTAGTCCACACCAAGCTCATATTTGGCACACCGAAATACTTGTGTTGGTATGATACATCTCAGAGGATATATTACATGATGAGATGGGAGTGCAAAGTACAGTGTTTTGGAAGTGTCATAACTTTGCAGCAGATTAACCATTTCCTACTCTTCATATGGAAACATCTTTCCTTATTGAGTCCTACTGTATCCAGCACAGGCCTCCAATTTCCATCCCTTACTGCTTTTCATCTCTTAATCCTATTTACATTTTTCCTCTGAAGTCATATTAACTGTATGTCATGTTCTTACTTAAATAGCTGAATTGATTCTGCCTTTACACTCATGTTTTGAATTTGAGTGCTGCTGTACCTGGCATGCATCTTTTCCCAAGATTTTTGCTTTTCAGATGAAAAACACACCATGAACACCAAAGGAAGTGGCTTGTATGTGACCAATTTTGAGCCTTTTTTGTAAATTTCACTTCAAGCAACTGAGTGGTCACCAGTGGTGGTTTTGCAGTGATTGAAGAAAGCTGTGGCAAAACCCATCACCAATGGAAACCTTATGGCTACTTGGTGAAAGTGAAACTCACACACACTCTATTGGCATGATTTACACCACTAAATATTGTACATGCTACATTTCCAAGCTTTTAAAAATACATTTTTATATATTTTTTTTCACTAGAAGCCATTATAACTTTGAATGAAAATGCAGTATTAAGTATTTCCATGAGAATTTATAAAAAAAAAATCTCTGAAACAGAATATTCTTCAGCTACATGATGTAGTTATTCCCAGCAGGCAGGCTGATGGCAAGTCTCCCAGTTTAAGGAGTGATATACTGATGGTGGCCAGACCCCTTTATTAGCATTGACATAAGTTTCTGTGTTATTACCATCAGAATGCATATTCCGATTGACTATTTTTTCATTCCCAAAGCATCTTGACTATTATCTAAACTGTTGCAATTATACCAACAGTGGCTCCAATAGAAATTTGCTAATTTCTTCACTAGATAGGGTCCTAAAATCCTGTTCACTATTTCATAGCTACTTTCCTCCTAGACTTGCACAGGAATCATGAGAGCATGGGATAACCTTGGCTGAAACATGGTGCTGGAGGCATAGAAAATCATAATCATCAGTCACTGTAATTAATTAATCTGCCAAGAGAACAAGGAGCACAAACATTCATAAGAGCTTTGAAAAAGGCCAGGCTGCAGCTCATCCACCAAGGCAAACCTGTATTTAACAGAACATTCATGAGATATAGCCAAATGCTACCACGATTACCTGAACAATTGCTCTCTATCTGATAACCTGCCTGTCCTTGCATGGCTCACTGTTTCAAATTCTCTTCCTCTATTCTACAGTGTCCTCATTGAAGTCTGGTAGATACTGTAGTGAGCTTCCTTTTCACTCGGCTGTTTGCATGCACTCATCTCTGAGTTGCCTCTTTGCCCAGCTACCAAGCTGGTTTGCTAAGCTTCCCAACTTAGGTGACATTTAAGTTGTGTCATTCTCACTGCTGCAAAACTCAATATTTACCAAAGAAAATGTTATTATTTAGTGACTGTTAGTAACTTGTCTCCAGTCATAAGCAACACCTTTGCTGATTCCCTGTTTTACAACTGTGCAATCATTTTGCAACCCCTTCCAGAAGAAGAGATCTCGCAGCTGAGACAGCTTTTTCCCTGCCAATAGGGCTGAGGTTTAGGACTATGAGAAGGCTGGATGTGCTGAGCTATTATTTTATGCAAGATACGTAACTGTTGAAAGCTGTTAGATTACTTCATTGACTTGAAAGCAACAAAGCTTCATTGTATATTTCTCAGTCTTTCACGGAGAGAGTTTTCTTTTCTGTCTTGACACCAGGGCTTCTTCTAGTCCCTCCAGCCTCTTCCTTAGTTCACAGGGCACAGACATCCATAACCCTGCACTCCCTACCCTCTCCTTCTCGAGGGCCTTTGTTCAGAAGTGAAACGTGATGAAAAAAACAATACCAGTGAATAGTTCCCCTCTTTGCATTTTAAAGCATCATTTCTTCTGACTTTTATTTTTTTTTTTTTTTAAGTAAGAATTTAAGGAAGAGAAAAGATGGGTTTATTTTGAGTCTTCTGAAATGGTAATATTTCTGAATTTTATGTTCTTTAATAAATTTATGCTTCGATTTATGCTTCAATTTATGCTGGCTACAAAAGTAAGGAAAAGATCAGGATTTAAGATATAAACACACTCAAGTCTCAAGTACTGTCAAGAATGTCATCGTTATCCTGAAATAGGGTTTTACAGTAAATAAAAAGACAAAAGAAACAACCTACCCTCATTTCCCCTTCTTTATAAATCAGTTTTCTACAAGCTAATGTTACCTTTTTTAAAGGTAGAATTTTCATACTAATCTCAAATATGAACTTCATCCCTTTTTTAGAATATAATACCTCATGGCTTATGATTTTCCCTTCAAAAACCTCTGGAAATGCCATGTCTACTAATGACAGCATATACTGATAAAAACTTTGATGCTGATGAGTAAATAACCACAAAAGTGAAGTATTTATCTTGATAATACGTTGTGTGAGGAATCATATACTTTAATTGAAAATTTATGGGAATGGTCACTTTATTATTTCTTCCATATGAAATCCAGAAACCCTTTATGATTTTTTCTTGTACCACCACTGCATAAACCTCATGATTATGCCCTAGAAGGAGAAAAATAAATCTGACTGTGGCTTAGCAAACAGGCATAAAGTAGTCAAGCCTATCCAACAAACTCTCTTCGAACCACAGGGTCATCTATGTGTCTTCTTTGCAGTAAAAATCCAAGCTAGCACAATTACTTTTCTAGTCTAAGTGGCCTTGATAGTAATGCATGTGATTAAAGTTCTTGTTATTTTAATGAGGAAAACATACTTCATTTACTATATGTCATAAGCCAGAAAGTTGCATGTTCATATTCCCACAATGTGAGCTCATATTACACAATACACTTACTCTCAGGAATGAAGACAAGATAATTATGGTTTTAAGAAAGCATAAATCCACCCTTTCTGGAGCACAAACGAGTAATTAAAGAACTTGTAATTGGTTGTTGTATGAAGAGATTTTACAATTATGACATTTACCAGCCAGTTCATGTGCCTCTTTGAGAATACAGATTCACTTTCTAAAGAAAAGTTCATTCAGTTGCTGGAAACCACCTCAGTGAAATTCTCTGCTTTTGCCACTCTACATCTTTAAACATCTCCAAAGGTTTTCAAAATTTTGTTTAAGTATAAATCAGTTTTACTTTCCCTTATTATAAAGCATTGCACATGCTAAAGCCGACAACCCCAGAAAGTGAGGTTTGAAGAACATATGCAAAATTACCCCAAAAGGACAAATATTACAGTACTTAATGCAGGCATTTTAATAAAATAAACAGCTGAATTATGATACCACTATATTAAAAATTAAATTGATTGAAACCCCTAAAATTTAAAAATAATCTCTCTCTTTTAATCTCTCTCCCATGAATGTGGGAAAAAAAAACCCCCAAACGATCAAATGATTATGTCTAGGCTTTTTGATAACAAGACCCTGCATGTAAAAAGCCCAAAAATTTTATTGCATATCAAACATCAAATAACATTTTCTACCAAGACACCAAGTCAAGAAAAGGGCAGCAATATCAAGGAATTTTTTCAGTCAATGATATATTTTATTAAAACAACAGCAAATGTTTGGAGATACTTTGGTACATTTGAAATACTGTAGTTTAATCTAGTCTCATCAAAACATCATATGAAATAGTTATACTTCAGAATTGCTTTTAGAATATCTGAAAATATTATTGAAATTAGTATATCTAGCAGAAGAAATAAAAATCATAAAAACCTGTATAAATCATATATATCTATAGAAGTACACAATTTAAACCTATATAATAGGATGGTGGTTTTAGCTTTGCCTGCTTTGCTATTTTTTTTATGTATACTCATTTCCTCAGAATGAAGATTATCATCCTCCATTATTATGCATCAAATCAGAACAAAGTGGGCAAAGAAACAAAACTAGAATTTTTATTCGTGCCACAGAGTGGAGTTTACTCCAGTCAGGAGTAAATTATCAGGTCATACAAGTAATCCAAAAGCCTTGTCCATAGAGAAAAACTTACTTCCTAACCTATGTCTGCATTTATTTGTAGTGTGTTTGCAGTGAGGAACTGGTCTTTGTTGCCTTGGCTAGAGCACTATGTTAGTAGAGGAACTGGTCTTTACCATATTTTTTGAAGAAATTTATCCTGTTCAAAGATTAGATTTCATTTACAATATCAAGACCGTATATCTGCCTGGCAACTGCTCAGACAATTGCCTCCTGGTCCTTACAGGTCTCCAATGAACCATGAAGTCTGCTGGATCTGCTGTGTGCTTAGGATGTCATTTGCTGCTATTTCATATGTTTTCACTAAAATAAAAATATTAAGATAAAAGTTAGGAAATTTCAAGACACTGCAGTCCAACACTGTGTAGTCCATTCTTGCTTTAGAATACAATAGAAATGATGCAGAGATTT
Source organism: Hirundo rustica (assembly GCF_015227805.2). Classification (NCBI taxonomy): domain Eukaryota; kingdom Metazoa; phylum Chordata; class Aves; order Passeriformes; family Hirundinidae; genus Hirundo; species Hirundo rustica. The sequence goes on from NC_053450.1 coordinate 64,177,074, forward strand.
TGGGTTGCCTAGGAAATGAAAGCCCAGCAAAGTACTCCAGGAGATACAATGAGTACTTCAGGTACCCAGACACAATATCTGTATAAATTCAATGTACTTGAACTTACTGAGAGGTATTTATGTTTCCCCAACAAACTGTCCTGACAGGTTTAGGGATCCAGTATTGTACCTAGATTATGAAACAGTAAAAGCTGTGAAAAGAAAGGAAGTATTTTTTTATCCACCAAATTACCTCAAGGTCATAATATAAAGCAAAAAAATTAAAAGACTCTACAGCTGAGGCATGTGTAAAGAGGAAGCAGCACATTGGTAGCAGTAGATATTGTCAATGGAAGAGGGGAATGCAATCTGTGAATACATTTCTGTGTCCATACTAAGATGCTTTTTTAAATGTTATTTACAGAAAAGTGATCAACCTGTAAGTTCTTCTACAACATTTTTATCACCAGAGCTAGCACACCAAAATCTTCTTATTTGCTGACAAAAGCCAAAACCTCCAGAAGCGATTAGGAATGAGAAACTCACAGCCAGAACATGGCAGTGTTTCTTCACACAATCTTTCCCCCCGAGCTTGGGGCCAGGCCAGGCATTTTTTTGGCTTGCAAGGTGACCACGACAGTGCAGCACTTAGTGACCGCTTTTGGCTCAAATGCCTTCCAATTGGTGGTTGGGTCCTTGAGCCAGTACGGGATGTATTCCCAGCACGGCAGCTGCATTTGAATTGCTCAGGTGATGAAGCTGGCCAGTGCTGGTGCGTAGCAATGGGGTAACCCAGAAAACATACTGTGCAGCCTCGCTCGAATACTACATCAGTGTTGCTGCATTCCCTGCAGACAGTCGCTTGTCTGGCAAAGAAACAAGGTTACAGATATAGAGAAGGGTCTCTAAGTGCTTAAGCTCCAGTTTATGTTATGAACAGCAGCACCACGTAATTCAGAACTGTCCCTGACTATGTCAAAATGTCACTAGTTTCCTAGCATATGAGACCACAGTGCTGGCATTAGAAATAACATGTTTTTCTTTTGGCCTGAGGGGGAATTGAAATGCCTCTCTAAATAGACCTCACTTCTTGCCATAAACGCTATAGGACATGAGGATTAAAGCTTTTGACTGAAGGCAGCATTCTTTGTGGAATTAAAAAAGAAGAATGGCAAAAGAAAAAAAAGAAAAAGAACAGTGTTGATGTGTAAGAGCAGAGTTGTGTTCTGTGTTATCCATTGCAGAATGTATAGCAGTCGTGCAGGTTCACCAGCACAGCAAATAGCAACGAAGAAAAGAAATCCATATTATATGAGTCTTTAAAAATATGAATATGAAATGTATATCAATATCTATTATATATGTGTATATACATACATATGCATATATGTGTGTGTATATAATTCCATGTAATTGTCTAAAATAGTGTGTATATATATGTGCACACACATTTTAGCCATCATCCTAACCTTTTCTCTTGCTCATGAGTAGACTTATTATAAAGTTTAGATATTTAAACCAAAGATTAAATGCAAAGTATTTTTTAAAATATCTTTAGAGATTCCTTGATTTTATCAAAAGGCAGAGGTGAATTGAGAATAAAAACTCTTTTAAAAAATTAAGAGATTTTTTGTTATTACACAGAGGGTACAAAACCCTGTCCTTCAGAGATGTAGTGAGCCAAGATTCAAATATTTATCCGGTCTGCCTAGGCCAATAAGCCAACTTAATTTTTGAAATATTTTGTGCTTTTGCACTTGTAAGTACAAAATATTGAGCTACATGATACATTTATGAAAAGATTATTCAGACATAATAGGAATATACTTTCCATATAATGATCTGTTAACTTCCTTAGAGAACCACCCTCCTCAATGCTACATGGACACCCTAGAGATCTGCTTAGAGATCTCCCTGTGTTGGAAGAGTACAAAAGGTTGACCATTTACCTGTTCTGTTCTCAGCCTGTGGAAAGACTAACCTTTTCAAGAAGAAGTAATATTTCCTAGCCCTGCTTCCCTGTTGTTCTTATTTAAGAAGAAATCTGTGAACATTTTAAGTCATTCATCCCTTAGTACAGCAAAGAGCAATGCTGTTTGCTAAACACTCATTTTTCCTTTAGAAATACCATTAAGGATGCCCGGTGGGCTCCCTGTGAACCAGGATTGCTGGGAGCTTTCCCAGGCCCATCAGGGCAGAATTCATTCCACTACCTCAACCAAGAGCAAAGCAGCAGAGGGAGCACTGAAGCAGATCCTGCCCCAGCCTCCAGCCACTTCCCTGGGAAAAAGGGTACCATGACTGCCTGGCATTGGAGAGTTTGAAAACATTTACATGCACTTTGCTGGGGATCTTTTTTTTTTCCCAGTCAGGTTGAAGACACATCCATAATAAAATTATAAAATTAATTATTCTTTGTTGAACTTAATTTGATTGACTCCAGTAACTTTTGATTCAATGTCATAATTTTTCATTAATGAAAACAGTATCAAACCTACTCATTGTAATTTACATCTACTCATTTGTTGGACAACATGACAACAGGAGTTGTGTAAGCATCAGCTTAATGCCGGTTTCTTATTTAAAGGCTGTTTTGTCTTTAAAGTAGAAAGAGAAATTCTCCAGCTGCAGAAAAACACTGTCCGTTGCTCCTCCCCAAATCCATTACAACAATTCAAATTAATGCAGTAAGAAGAAAAAAAAGAAAAATGCCATGGCACTTGGACATGTGTGTCAAAATAAACAGTCAAGTATTTGTGAAGTTGATACTCAAAGCAAGGGGCATGAAGAGTGTAATTAATGGCCCCTAAATCACTGATTTATCTCTCCCTGAGGCAAAATATTTTTTGGGGGGAAAAAAAAAAAAAAGTAAAAACAAGTTCTAAAAGTTACATATCTAAATCTATCACTTAGCTGTATGAATGTCATAATTTCCAAAGTTCTGGGTATTCTCATGTCCCACTGACTTCCTTATCAATATGGACAAGTCAGAAGATTTGAAAAAAGACAGAACCAAAGAGTGATTGAAATATATAGACATCTTGTAGACATTCAAGATTAAAACTGCTTTCTTTAAGCATTGTTCTTCAGATCCTGTATCTTTTTAATAAAGGTGATAACACAAAGAGACTGTTGTGAGATCTTGTTAGACAGTGCAAATATAAAGCATAAGAATGCTATTTATTATCAAGAGAAAAAAAATTAAAAAGAGTGGCATTTGGAATTTTGAATCTGTAATAATAGTCAATCTCCTATGCCTAATACTACTTAATCACAAACAATAAAAATAGAAATATACAGTTCCTTTTAGAAAGCTAACCATATTTCCTGATGTGAACACACTATGAGTCTCGTTAATCACATCCTGATCCATTGCATGCTGTTACATATCGCAACTGGATTAGGCAAGTGGGGGAAAAAAAGACAAAGTAAAAAATCCGATCCAACACACTCCATCTTCGTGGTGTGGTTTTGTTGTTGTTGTTGTTTGTTTTGGTTTGTTTTTTTTTTTTTTCCCCTGTTGCATTGAGACAAGCGAGAAGCAGCAGCAGGTCTTCTACTTGACACAAACTTTTATAACATTATATTGGTTTAAGTGTTCATGTTTACTGTTAATAAAATTGAAGCAGCTTCTTTGTAACAGTTTGTTTTGCTTGTGCAATCAGTAAAAGGGGCCAGAACTGTGGCAACCTCTTTTACATGCACTTTACTGACTCTTTTTCTGAAATCACGGGTGGTATGATCAGTCCAAATCAAAGTAAATTGAAAACCCACTCTAATTGCTGACTCCAAAAATATAATCAAAATCCTAGCAGTGCCACAAGTCTCTTATGTTTAGTCTTTTGGTTCCCTGCTCCAGTTAGAGAATAGCTGAGCAGCACAGCTTGTTGCCATTGCCATTATTTGTTGCCCACGGATTGCACATGAGAAGCTTCTAATGGGCACGACAGTGCGTTTACAAGTAATTAACTTACATGAGGTAAGAGTAACTAGTTGATAAAAATAGCCAAGGATTCTCTAAAATCAATAATAAATCCACTGCATTTTTTAGGAAGTAAAATATGACATAAATGGCAGTTTATTCTTTAGCCCCTTCTTTATGCCTAAATCCAACTCTTAATTTCACATTAGGAAAAAAAAAAAAAATCCTTATAAACAAATCAATATCCAGTTCAACAAATTTCCTATAAGCAGATAATATTTTGTAAAGCATATCCCAGTGCAAGTCCTCACCCTCACTCACAGCTTCAAGGCCACCAAGCAGCACCACACACAATGTGAGTCAATGCTCTCACTTCACAGCTCTTCTGTTCCTGCTCCTGCCAGCACAGCTGGCTCTGAGGAGGACTGGGCTGTGAAGGCTTTAGGTTCTCTGCACCAAACAGAAACAGGTGAGGCATTCACTTTGGGTTCTTTGAAATCCAGCCTTCCTTGACCTGGACAACTTAGCAAGTAGAAGAACAAGCATTCTTTTGGATCACTGGAGTTCCCCCATTCTTGTGTTACTTGAAATGTACCCCTCAAATGTACACCTCAAATGTACTCTTTTTTTGACTGTGCTATAGTGAGGCAGCTCAAAGCTTTGAATTCCTAGTACCAAATTAGCAGCTTTTCAGCACTTTTTATGAGATAAATGTAACTTCTTTTTTTTTTTTTTAAATAATTTAGAAAAAAAAAAAAATTGGGAAAGGAAAAAAAATGATGTTACCCTCATCAGAAGGGGTTCCAATGCATCTTCATTCACTGCTGTGCTTTTATTGATCTTCCTTAAACAAAGAGTACTATGCCCTGAAAAGTGATAATCCTGACCTACAGCAAGGACTTGTAGTACAGATGTCACTCAATGTGGCCACCAGTATATTGCTGGGAAAAAAAGGGTTAATGTTATTATAATCCGTGTGAACAGGTGAAGAGCAAGTAGCCCAAGAAATTGCTTGCATCTGACATTGCTTAAGCCTCCTGTTAAAATCCTGCACATTGCACAAAAGTGGCAATTTTTAGAAGAGTGTTGAAATTGGAGTTGATTCAGAAAAGACTTGCAAAAATAATTTTATTGCTAATGAAAGAGAAGGTTGAGAGGTGACTTGATTACAATGTATCATTCATGAAGAGGAACAAGGAACAGGTACAAATGAGCTCTTTAATCTGGTGGTGAAAGGCATAATGAAAATCAATGGCCTGACATGGAAGCCAGACAAACTCTTCATCATTGCAGGTCTTTGGGTCACTACGGAATTTCCTTTTATGAAGCAACATGAACTACTGGCCTTGGCAGGGATTAGAGCCTGCACTCAAATGGTTGTTACAGGACTAAGCTAATCATTTCCCTCTCCTGAGAACTTGAGCATAGCAGACAAAGCCCTCTCTTACCATTTGGTCATCTCACTGGCTCAGATACAAGACAAGCAAGTTGTTTGTGAGATGTTTTGTGGATAGGTAATTCATAAAATCAAACCATCTGCCAGCACATGGGGATGTGTATGTGTGACTATCCCTGTCAGAAGCTCTGCTTGTTGAACAAAAGGATGTTGAGAGAGAATAGCTTCATACACCACAATCACAACATTCTTGTGATTACAGGACTGCCTCTTCCTCAATAAGTTTTTTACAACTATAAGCCTTCATTGAATTCTTGCAAGATAGGGACTTTGCTGGGTCCCATGCCATGAGAGCATATGCTGTCCTCCCAAAGAAGGGTAATGCCTGTACTTGTGGCTTGCTGAGGGATTATAGCCTCTCCTCTTTAGGAGGTGGAGAAAAATCTTCATATCCTGGCCAGTTGTTCTTCTTGTCGTTCACATTTTTTTTATAAATTTGCCTATTTTCTTTCTTGGTTTTGATTTTCTTCGGTTGTTTTGTTTTGTTTTTATTTTCCAGGTTTTTTGTTAGGTTGGTTGGTTGTTGTTGTTTGTTTTTCTTACATTGTGTTCTTATGAAGGAATTGTTTAACGAAAAAACCTTCTAATATCAGATGTCTAATATCAAGTGTACTTTCAAGTGCACCTTGAAAGTACACTTTTACTACTTCAAATTTTCTTTCCTTCTTTTTTCTTCCCCTGATTTCCTACTCTCACACACAGGTGAAGTGACCCACCAGCTGTAATGGCAAATAAAATATTTCAGGAAACCAAGTGAGGTTCATGTTCTTTCTCTGGAATGATGTGACGGTCATACATGACCCTAATTTTCTTGCCAGCTTCCTTCAGATTAACCACAAATGGGATAATTCTCCAAGTAACACGGTGAGACAGAGATGTCCAAAAATGCATCTTTCTCTAACCTCTTCTCTGAAAAACATCTCTAGGAAATTTTTACTCAGTTTGAAATTCATGGCTCCTGGATGTTATTTTTTCCTTTTGGTCATGGATTTTGCTTAGTTGCCTATTGTTTGTTGAATTTCTTGCCTCCTTGCAGATGGAGAAATAAGGACAACATGGCAGTTGTGGAGATTTGCTTTAGAATGTCTGTGCAGCTCTAGGAATGGAGATTCTGACAAACACAAAGGACTGAAGTTAGTGATTGGTGAAGAAAGAATGCTTTGTGGAATCTGGTGCTAGTGAAAGGAGTAGGTTGCAGGATGTTTGGAGTACAGATTTGTGAGAGCTTTGTGAAAACAGAATCACAGAATTAAGTTGGAAGAGACCTCTGGAGGCCATCAAGTCCCTCCTCTTGCTCCAAGGCAGAGACAAGGTAGATTGCTCAGGTGTTCGTGTAGACATGAAAGGTCTAATTGTTGTGTAAACTTTTCTAAAATGAGAATAAGAACTAGAAAAAAAAATCTAGGGTGGGGGTTTTTTTGTTTGGGTTTTTTTTTGTTGTTTTTTTTTCCCTTTCTTTCTTTCTTTCTTTTGTTATTGCTCTGAATCTCTGTGGACATAATTTTTCAATTGTTAACTGAATAGATCAGATTTGTCTTCAAGCTGTTAGAACTCAGAAGTTTGCTGGATAGTTGTGATTGGCACTACCATGAAAAATGATCTCCTGATTTATAACAAGTCCTTGGTGTTTGAATCCAGGCTGGAAATTCCCAGTCAATTGACTCCCAGTCAATATGTCTTAGATTTTAATACTCAAATGTGACTAGAAGATAACTTCTGGATGTCAGAACACAGGCTTTCTTCACACAGGTGAGAAGGCTTTTTGCTGGCAATAGGTGAATGGGCTTTTAAGAGTGTAAGAACACGAGACTGGCAGCACCATGGGTACAGATATTACAGAATTCTTTCTGCAAATGGCGGAGTGGTGGAAAGGAACTGGACATTTCGAAAGAGGTCCTTCCCCTGCTATCCTCTGTATGACCCTGTAATCAGATGGGCAAAGACTTTCCGAATCACAGGTCTCTCCCAGGCTCTCAATTGCCACAGAGAATTTATAATTTAGGAATTTGTGTCCTTGAACTCATTTTCACTTCAAGATTTGAGATGTGTTTAACAGTTTAACTATGATGTGTGTGCAAAATCAATTCTGGCATTTTTCACTAGCTGTGGGATAGTTTTATTCAGATGTTCTGGGGGTTCTGCATTGGAAGATAGTCCTTCTTATCTGTTTTTCAGTCTTATATGGGTGTGAAGCATCATAGCATAGTCAGTCTGTCAGATTTTAGAAGCTGCTTCGTATCATGATCATTCCTTTTTCCCTATGCTTTTACTTTTGCTAACAGCCCCAGACTATGCTATTTCATCAGTTTGGACATGGCCTATAATGGTGAAATTTTGCCTAGCATCGATGGGAAAATTTTGCAGATAAATCTCCGGCATAATGCTGTCTACTATTGCTCCTGAACTGATCTACTTCCCTCATTTAGCTTCCCATCTTATTGTGAAGGAATCACAAGTGTGTGTAAAGCAATCAGACAGACAGGCAAAAACTCCCTTTCCTATGCTATATACATGTTCCTGTCAGTAAGAGCAGGGTTTCCTTTCATTCCTTCCTTTAATCTTCTGGTGTCATTAGTTTCAAGAGTAGGCAGGATGTCCATGAGCCATGCTGCTTCCTAGTCTCTTAGTGGGGAGAGGATTGCCTTGGCTGCTGGCAAGCAGGGAGCAGGATGTGCATGAAGCAAAGGGTATTTACTGTTGGACTGTTATGGAGGGCAACAGCAAAGCTGTAGGAAGAGTATGAGACTGGAAAACCGATTCGCCAGAGGGAAGCAGAGACGAAGAATAGTGTTGGTTATCCAGCTCAAGCAAGGATAGAATGAACCCCCAAATGCTAGAGGGAATCAAGGGTGATAGGTCTCCCTAGAAAATTTTCTGACTGAGTAGAAAAAAACCCTGCTGGGCTATCAGGAATACTGTCCAGACTGCAGCTGGGGAAGCAGATCTGGTCCCATCTACCCCTCTGATCCCTTTACTGAGTGAAAGTGCTACTAGGAGAATCACAACCTGTTTCCAGCTAGTCCTTCCCCATTCTTTGATCTCCGTGTGCTGATTCAGGCCATAGGATCTTCCTGCCCCATTCTTTTAAATATTGAGGCTGATAATAAATAGTTGCTGACAAGGATCATGCCATCTATTTTTCTCTCAAGTAGCTCATTGTTATGGGTTGCCAGGAATGCAAAAAAACATTAATAGATTCAAAAAAGACAAATCCAAAGGGGGGAAAAAAAAAAAACAAACCAAAAACACCCAAGAAAACCAACCAACCAATCAAGCAACCAACCAAAAGCAATACATCTCCCCCCAAAAAAACCCAAAATATCCAAAAAACATCAGAAGGCTGAGAAAAACATTACTTCTTCTGTTTTATTTCTCACCCTTTTTTCACCCCTGAGGGTGTATTAATATCTGGAATCAGACTCCAAATGGCTTAGGGAGAAACGCTTGCTATGACCCACTATAGATTTTATTACATGAAACATATTTATTATAATGACCAGACAATAGTGAATAAGATCTTAAAATACAAACATGATCCTAGGAGAAAAGAAGGAGAGCTCATTTTTAAATATCTGGAGTAAATATAGCAACCTAAGTTTATAACAATGGTGCTTTGGAAATTTAGGTTTGAAAATCTTTAGTAAAGAGATAAAAAAATATGTTGAATACTTCTTGTAAGTAATATAGCAGTAATACAGGTAATGAAAAAATAAAAGATTAGTTTAATTTTAACAGTTATGATTTCTATTGCTTTTTTAAAAAGAAATAATTCATGAAGAGCTTCTTTAAATGCCTGGAATTCTTCAGAGTAATACTTTTGCTCAGAATGATCTGTAGACATTACACAGTTAAAACTGAATACCTGCTTGGAGAAGTAAATTGCTTTAGAATTATGTGAAGAAAGGTCAAAAATGAGAGAAAATAATTTATAATCAGAAAGAAGTAGAATGGAGTTCTACAAGCTAAAACTAGTATGTAAGCATGTCACTATGTCACTATACTTTGTGTCACAATATATAAAAATAAAAAGTGGATTTTTTTTTTTTTCCTTTGTCCTTGGAAACACTTTTGGTGCTTTCTGTTATGTCTAAAATTTTTTGACTCAGTGTGTCTACCTTTGTTCTTTTTTCTTGTTCCAGTGTATCTGTTCAGCAAGCTCTAGGAGACCCCAGTCAAACACCTAGTTAGCCTTTTGCATGGTAGTTAGTTAATTAACTTGAAAGCAAATTCTAAAACACTAAAGGAACAGATTGAAAGATATTTTGGGCCATTCTAAGAGTGAATGACAAGATTTTTGTTTGCAGATAAAATTTGTTCATAAGTACTGTATACTCTGTGTGCTGGCTTTCTCAGGCATTGCTGAGAATTATTAATTTCACATCAGCTGTTCCAGCCTGAATTTTCACAGATATTTTGCCAGTTAACTGCTGCCTCATAATCCTCCCTCTTCCAGACGGAAATAAAGTAATTGCTGGCTAAGTTTCCCTCAGTGGGCTGCCGACATGAAACTCCCAATACGTGGTCAGTGCTAACAGGAAAATAGCCCCCTTAGTGCTGTGAATAATTTTAACTTTAATATTTGTTCTTTATTTATCATAATATTTGCTCATATTTTTAAAGTAAGCTTGAACATTTGATTCCATCTTTTCTTTTCTGAATAACAACAGAGCCCTTAGAAAAACAACTCTATATCATAAGAAAAAGGCTATTAAGTAAGGGCTCACAAGGACTCCATTATCAGGAGACACTTGCAAAAGCCATTTGTGTGAGGTGGAAACTTGAATGAGTTTTGCCACCTGAGAATTGTGGGTTACTGTGCATACACTTGGAGTGTTTTCATTAGTTTTATAAAAATAGCTGGTTTTATGATTTTGAATGGGAATAACCAAAAAGAGAGAGCATTTTTGTGTAAAAGGAAATTTTATTGAGCATGAAAACTGCTGAAAATAAAACTAACTTGGTATGGCTAACCACTGGCTTGCCAGTGCATCTGGTAAAACTAGTCGTAAGGGCACGAATCTCACACCTGAACGATGACAGGGAATTCAAATTGGGTTTTCTGGCTCCACTGCTACCCCTAGCTACTGTTTTGCCAGTAAAGTTCCTCTGACAAAGTAAATCAGACCGGGGCATGGGGTTGAGCACTGGCATGCCATCATCTGCAGTATTTCCCTTTGAGTTTGCTCTGCCATGAGTTTGACCAGGTCAGCTGATACTCTTCCAGGTAGTCCCCAAGGCACAATTCTGGGAGCAGCATATGCTGAGGAGATTTTCCAGTAAGAATCTGGGATGCAACCACCCTGTCTGAGGGAGGAAGGTGATGTGCACAGCTCTATGGAGGAAATCTGGCCATGCCTCCTGGTCTCAGAGCCTGAGGAGGCAGCCACAGGCTCCCAAGGTCTGCTCCTTCAAAAAGTCACACACCACTTTTTTTTAATTATTTTATTTATTTATTTATTTATTCTTTTTTTTTAAGTCTACCTCAGATGGCAGTTATCATTTGTATAACACTTTGTTATTTTGCTTATTGGTACTTACCAGGAATGTGTGAGATTTGGGTTCAACAACCTCATCAGCTCAGCCTCAGGGTATCCAAAACCAATAACTCTTTAATATAAAAATACAGAAGCTGTTCTTGAAGCGAGGAGTGGAATCTGGGTCTGCCCACTCCCAGATGAGTGCTGTAGGCACTAGGCCACAGAGTCATGTTCCCTCTTGCACTCTCTCTTACATCTTCCTTGGATATATTGCATTCTTTCCTCTGCTGACACAGGGTTTCAACAGGAGCAGCCCCCTCCTTTCCCAGCTGTGTGGCTTGTGGTTAATGCAGTCTCCTGAGAGAGGAGAGCTGTGCCTCTTTATCTTTTCAGATGGAGGATATCGACTGAGTCTCAAATACTTCAGCCTCTAAGGAATATACAGAAAGGGAGGTGATGGTACAGGCATTACCCTTCTTTGGGAGGACAGCATATGCTCTCATGGTGTGGGACCCAGCAAAGTCCCTGCGCACTTGTGTGGCGGCACAGGACTGCTGTTCTCCGAGTGTCTGTCAGACCATGGCTGCACACACACGCCTCCTTCTCAGATGAGGCAATTTCTGGGTGCTTCTCCCAGGAAACTTTCCAGTCAGGCACAGAGGCAGTCGGTTAACACCAGCGATGGCTGGAAGGTGAATATGGATTTCTGAGGCTGAGGTATGGATCTGTGCCACATCTGCCCAAGCTCTGCCAGGAGACTTGTGGCTTGCTGAGGGATTATAGCCCCTCCTCTTTAGGAGATGGAGAAAAATCTTCACATCCTGGCAAGTTGTTCTTGTTGCAGTTGTTCACATTTTTTATAAATTTGCCTATTTTCTTTTTTGGTTTTGATTTTGCTTGGGTGTTTTTTTTGTTTTTATTTTTCGGGTTTTTTTTTGTTAAGTTGGTTGTTTGTTTTTGTTTGTTGTCTTTCTTACGTTGTGTTCTTATGAAGGCATTGTTTAACCAAAAAAACCTTCTAGTATCAGATGTCTTCTCCTTGTACAGATGCTTGCAGCCAAGGATTAGTTCTGTTCTTAAATCTGGTCTACTTAAACAGATTCTGATCTGTAAGTATTTCACTGTAAGGCTTATTTCAAGGCCTGTGAATCCATCCCACACTGATTTCAACATGGTCGTCTGAGATTAAGTGGTTTAGAATGTGATTTCTTCTCAGATTTCTAGATTTATTTTATATAGTCAGGAGGTGGGATTATCATAGTAAAAAATAACAGCTAAACATGTTTTTATTTTATATTATTTATTCTGTTAAAAAAGTATTTGAGCTTTCAAATTAAAATTAACAGAATTCTGCTATTTGGTGGATTTTCAGGGCTTAACATGAAATTAGTAAGTAACAATTCAGTAGCTGAAAGGGTTTCCTGCAAAAACATTTTTTTCTCACAGAACCTATAATTTAATTGGTCACAAGTTAGCTAAGTGCCCCACCATGGAATGGGAATTGAAAGTGAATTGACCACTTGTCCAATCAATTTTCACTCTGGAGAATGACTTAAAGACAATGTTGATGAGGTGCAGAAAGATTACACTTATGTTATCTCTGGCAACAGTCTTTCAGTGCAACATATATAACACACAATACAATAGCAGTAGAAACCTATCTATTCTCAATAATACCTAAAATTGTGTGTGCTGAAGTATGTAACTTAATACCTAACATATGCATTTTAAAATGCATGCTGAGTATCTACAATACATCTTGAGTGTATATTTTATAAGGTTTTCACACTTAAAATCTGGCATAGCTACTTCCAGTTAATATACTTGAAAATTATAAATACTTTACATGAGGGTTTTTCTGGGTTTTTGTTGTTGTTGTTGTTGTTGTTGTTTGTTTGTTTGTTTGTTTGTTTTCTAGGAACCATGCATACACAGCCATATATATTTCTGCCCTGAATTTCTGTATGATTTTTATGGTCACAGCACCCATTAGCTTGATAATGATTATTTTGAACATGCTTATTGGACTGCCAAACCTCCTTCTGGTAAGAAGCAGGAATATGACTCTACTTTCTGCTTTGGAAAACCTCACTCTGAACGCAGAATCTGTGGTCACAAACGCAAGATGATGAAACTTTTGTTTCCCCTGACTATGGATTTCTCTTAAAAGTACTGTGAAGAAAATGTCCTGTTCTTCTGTACCAGTGATTCAGGACCCTTCTTCACTGTATTTTAAGACATGATGTTTTGACTTAACAACAATGTACAAAATGTTTACTCCTGCTTTGCAATACTTTCATGCCCTCTTAGTTCCATCCCCTTCACACGATTTTTAATCTGTAAAAACTCTGTGATGAACCACATAAAATCATTCAGTATGGAAAATAATGGCCCATCATGAATGGCAAATTGTTGAAGAGAATGTCTTATTATGAAAACTTAGAGCCTGCAAACAGCACCCAAATAGTAACTTCTAAGTATTGACACCATGTTTTTTGGAGTGAAATTTATTTCTGAGTTACACTGAAGTTTCTGTTTGTATTATTCATGTTTTCATGTCCTTTTTATGAAGTCAGAGTTTTGTGAGCCTTCCTGACTGAAATCTGTTTACTGGATCAAGTATACAGTCCTCAAGGAGACAGATTAAAAATAAAATACTGGTGTTAAAATATATTTTAATTCACCTCCAGTGAAGTTGAACCAAAGTAAGATGTTTGTGCATTCTTTAAGGGATAATTGGAAACAGTGATGGCACTAAAGTGAATTCTGCCTTAGTGTCCCATCAAAATTTATTTTGTTGTAAAACTTCCAATTACCTCCAAAAAAATATCTCTAGCAAGAATGGTGTTAGAATTAAATTTCTGTGCACTTATAGATCTTTAGGATATCATCAACTTTCTTGGTCAGACATCTTATTTTAACCTGCCTGCTTTCTTTTATACATTATGTATTTAACATATCTTGAAAATTAGTTTCCTGGGGCTTTTTCTATAAAATGAAAACTAGTAAAGAAGAAATCCAGACTCAGGCTTTGAGAAATGGTTTAATCACATTAAAGTTGATAACACTACTGGATTTTCTTTTCCTCTAGCTTTCTCTAGTTTGCTCTGGCTAACTATTCTCTATCTTGCATTCAAGAGAATGTCTGGAGTAACAATATTATTTGCTTAAAATGTCAGACATAAGATCAAAGTCCTTGTTAAAACAATCTGGTTTTCTGTCCTTTCTGTGTGCTACTGAGAATCCTACCGTGGAAGTAACTGGAATGCATGATATAGCTGCTGTACTTCATCTTCCCCAGGAAATTCAGCTTTATTAAATATATCACACTCAGAAAGAGGTTTTAAAAAGATCTCAATCCAGCCTTGAATCTTCATCTATACTCTTAGACAAGTCATAAAACTAATTTGAGAAGGCAGTCTATGTAAATAGCACATGCAGACCTCATAGGTAGATGCCTGAATTTTTACTTGGTTCCATAAACCTGTTTGTCTTGACAGGTCTAAATTCATATGTACACTTACTAAATAGACCCATTTAAAAGCTTATTTTAAGAGCACATGCCTAAATGTGATATTTGTTTTATGACTTTCATGGTGCTAAAACATGATTATTTTTCTACAGTTGAAATTAATGAATGTATACAATTTATTTCAACTGTAAAAACTGACTTTACTATTGGTCAAGGCCTGTCAATCAAATTGACTTATTATGCACTTAAAACTCATTAGCAGCAGAATACTGTAGTTGTACATTTCAAATGACTGATGACGAGAACTCTGTGAAATTGCTGCTGAATTTGTCAATTATTGTGTGAAATGTTCATTGTAAAGATAGATTTTCACTCAAAAATCATGGTTTTAAAATAATCTCTAACAGTCCAAGGTTACCTCTTGTGATTATGATATGTCCCTCTTTTGCCCTTTCTCTTTTTTTCTGCTCCTTATCCTCTGAAGTCCCAATGGGACTTCTTTGTGTGACAAGAAGAAGGAATAAATTGATTTCCTGGGGACACTGTGGGACAGCAAAAATCAACTGCTTTTATATTTGGGGTGTTTGGAAGGCTAACTGGACCAGTGGATCAATCCTGCTGCACATTTTACCGAAAAATGACCTTATGTAGTAGAAATCAGAACTGTGAATTTTACTAATGCAGAAGGAGCAGCTGCAAAAGAGCTTGTACCTTTGTTCTGCTAAAGCCTTCTGGTCCTTTCTGGTCAGGATGAGTGGAGCAGGGCTTGAACTATTTTACTGAGCTAATGATTAATACAAATTCCAGTGTTTGCCATATTGCCCACTTCACAATTAAATTCCCTTGGAGACAAATTGGAGAAGCATTGTACATCTTGGCCACAAACAGTTTTGTGTGGCCAAAACAGTAACAGTTCCTGTAATTTGTCTATGATATAATGAAATTAAGTGATTTAAATAAATTAAAAATGGATTGGATTCAGCTTTCAGTAATTACAAGTGACTGATACAGCAGAAAACAGCCTATGTGGCTGCTAGCCCAAGCAAGCTCAATGGGACCCTTGTCTAGCAGGGATGAGCTCTGGCATCTGAGGAAGCTGTATTCCATCTACTAGGGGTAACACTCTAGGAACAGAGGACATGGTAGTTACCTTCTGAAAAAAAAAAAAAAAAGTTCAGTTGATAACACGTAAAGGATGTAGAGGTGTATTCTTGGGAAATTTTCTCAATAGATTTCCATCCTTACATGTAGCCATTTAATTTTTTCCTTACATTGAGATGCATGATTTGGGAGACAAGTGTAGAAATCATTGCTGAAGGCATCTGTTTCCAGACAGTAGCCAAAGGAAGAATGGTCTCATTCCTTAAAAATAATCTTCCAATTTGAAGAAGAGATGGAAGCTGAGTGTACCAGAAGTGTTTTGACATGCTCAATCCTCCTCCCCCACATACCCATCTGGTAGGTAAACAACTCTACTTTTGCATACAATGTTAACATCCTATAGTATAAAATACTATACCATAAAATACTATAGCTTGCACTGAAATATTTTGGGGTGAGAAACAGAATTTTTCTGGCAGTTATTTTGTACTCTTATTCTGACTGCAGACCTTTTTTTGACAAAACACTGATCCTGAGGAAGCCAAAAGTATTAACAGATTCAGAAAGGACACAATTATTCCAAATATGCAGAATGAAGGACTTGTAAACATGCTGCATACACAGGTCTACCTCGGCAAACCACTGGCTTCTGGAGGATGAGTGGTACTATAGATAGAAGTTGTCTCAGTGTTGGCTCATTTTTTTCCTGAGCATCCCCAAGCCATTGTCAGAAACAAGATGTTGCCCTGGTCATCACTCTATCACATACCACAAGAAAGTCCTGCTGGCGCCAGGCTCATTTTTATTGTCTTGTTAATAGTTACAAAGGTGAACTACGTTACCACTGTAACAATTATAGGGATGTCAGCTTTAGTATGAAATAGTTATTACTTATTCTGTAGGATCATTTGAACATGAGTTTGTGTTTAGACTAGTTTTCTAAAAATATTTCTTCTCCCGGGAAAAAGTCTTATTTAACTAGCATGTTTTGGAATAGAAAAATGCATCAGTGAACTCTCTTTCATATTTCAGGGTTTTTTTAACACATTTTTGGGAAGGGACAGGAAGATTCAGAAATATTTGCAGCGTGCCTTGGCTGAATTTTAGTTGTATATTGATACCACGCCAATATTTAAGTGTCACACATGATGAAACCAAGCAAAATGTTGGTGTGTAGGACTGTTTACCGCAGCCACAACAACAACACTACTCTGCAGGGGAACTAGAGGAGTCTCACAAGATTCCCTATTAAACTCTCAGGTACAGCTATATTTTATATATATGTAATATATATAAAATATATGTATAAAGCAGTGCTACACCCAAAGTCTTAGCTGGTTGAAAATGTAAGCACTCAGGCTAATTTATTTTGGGATTATGGGCTTGACTTAAGCCCATATGTACCAACACACCCATGCACTGTGAATTTGGTGAATCACAATGGTATCCGCTTCACAGACAGTGAAAGGAACTGCTCAGGATTTTAAGGCAAGGAAAAGGAGGAACTGAGCAAGTGGAATCCAGCCCCAGTCCCAGGCAGGGAAAAGGTGCGGGGGTTCCCGTGCTGTTGCCTCACTGCCCTCAATCACTTTGCCCTCAGTGATGGCACTCCCAGGGGATGCCCTCTGCACGAGCTGTGTTCATTCCTGGGCTGGGCAACTCAGCACACGGGAGGATTCTCCCTTTGGAAGGCAAGGATTACCCAGCAGCCATGCCAGGACACCTGCCTGGTGTTGAACTGGTGACAGGGACCTCCCTGACATATCTGTGCTGCATTTGGAGGGGAGTCAGCGGTCAGGACCTTCCATCCTCGCTGCGCCCGGTGGCCGAGTGCTGCTCCAGACGTGCCCAAACAGGCTGCTGTGGGCTGCCTGCAGGCTGGCCCTAGGCAACCTGGCAGGCAGCAGTGTGCATGGGAGACTACATGTGAGTCAGCTGCGCAGGTGCACTCCTGAGACTGCGATCTAGCAGCAGCGTAGAAACAGCTAATGTAGGCAATTATAACAGGAGGGAATCTTCGCCTTTCTGAAAGGAAAAAAAAGACTCGAAGCAAATCTCAGATCTGAAGACTGACCTCTCGTTTCAGACTCTAGTAAGATGCCTTCCTACCTGCAAAGGATAATCAAAACTAGCCAGAGAGAAAAGGTCTGACTGTGATGTTTAATGCTCTACAGGGTCTGGTAGCCTCTAAAACAGGAAAAAAAGAGTAAAAAAGAAGTTTTTTTTTTCTTTGAAATGAAAACCTCTACCCCCAGAACTAATATTTTATACTGAAATACTCTCATGAGGTGACAGCAAGCTGATTTTAAAAAGCAAACCAAAAAAAACAAACAAAAAACCACCCAAACACAACTCAGCTCTCCAACATATAATACACACATATTTGCCATTGTTTAAACTTTGGTGTGATTTTCAGTGTAGTTCCACTTAAGTTGCTCTAAATGCTTTAAAGCAAGAAATCAAAAGTATTTCATCCCACTGAGAGAGTTCTTAACAAAAGAAAGAATAAGGAAAATAAAAAATGTAACTCTAGGAAAAACAGACATTACTTGTTACCTGTACAAGAACAACAAGGGCCTACAAACAAGTACAAATGGCAGCTTTTTGAATAAAAAAACATAATAAGGAATAATCAGTATCTTATAGCATGATAGCCAAAGGCAGTGACATTTGAACAGCATGTCTTCTCTAAGCTTAGCTAGCTTGGTAGTGCATATCTGCAAGTGCTTAGCCATGTTAACATAAACCCTCATTAGACGGGATTAGGCAAGAAACAGTGACAAACAGGGTGGACACTAACCCTCTAAGGAACCAATTCAGGCACTACACACTAATTATCCTTTTAAATTGCTTTAGGATTCAGGGAATGAATATCAGTGTATGTGTATATGACTACATGGGGAATTGTGTTTTACATACTACAACCTGTTTGTATTTCGCAACAGTTTTGAAGTTATTTCTCCCCCATAATCCACTGTCAAAACCTAAAAGTGTTTATTCTTGAGAATTCCAGGGTAGTGATGAATTAAATTATGATATATAGGTGTTTTACCTTGTTCAGGAGAAAACATCCAGGAACTATTTACTATAAGTTCCTAGCAGTAATCCATTTTGGAAAAGTATTTTAGGAACAGCAATAGCCCCAAGTTCAAATAATGCAGCTTTCTCTGTAGACTCCATCACCATAAGTCCCAAGTAAGGATGACTTAAAGAAAACGTGGAAGAAATTTCTGACTCAGTGAATAGTATTTTGACTTTTGTTTGTTGATTCCTTACCTTCTTTCCATGTGTCGACTTTATTAACTGTTATTTGTAGTTATTACAGTCATTTGTTGTTATAGTAGTTATTTGTTGAATTTCCCTCTAATATTTTTCAGCAAAGTAGAATTAACCCTCCTACAGTTAGAAGGATTACTGAAAGGGTTAGAAGTAACACTCCTAAATGAACCCTCCTGAAGTTCTCAAACTAACTTGCTGTCATGAAGGCAACTGTCATGACAAACCAGAATCAAATTCTGGATATATAGTGCTTATTAGTTGATATTTCTTTTTAAAGCAAATTAATAGAAAAACTTTGGTTATACTGATGGTAAATATCTCATACAAATTGTATTAAAAGAATATGATTAAAAGAAAAGTGATAGTGAAAGGTGAGAGTGATAGAAAGGTGATAAAATAGTGAATTCTTCCACTACGTACTTGACAAAATGTAGTTTTTACATTTATTGGCTTTTTTATCTTTCCCTTTTACCATTGAAATTTTTTCTTAAAAATAATCTGAGTTAGGTTGTTTTGTGAATGTCATTTTGTGAATGCCATTTCATCACAAGTGTTAACAAAACAAATTTTAAACGTAAACTTTGGCAGAAAAAGTTAATAAGGTCTTTGCTTTTAAGCAAAGCTTAAAATACTTTTAAGCATTTTACTTTGGAGCAATACACTTTACTGTGGTCTTGTTGGACTTCTTTGAACGGCAAAAAAATAGTGCATCAGAAAAACTTTTACATCTAAACCTAAATTTAAGTGATTAATAATAATTTTACTAAAATACAGCATTACTTTTTTTTTTTTTGTTTTGTATAACAATGGAAACATTTCAAAGTGCTTGCAGGTACATAAGTTTGATCTTCACTTTTTTGTTACTAATTTTCATAAGTCAAATTTTCAAAATACACTTATTTTGGTTAATAAATATGAATGACAATATTTTTGCATGCTATTTGAGTAATTTCATAAATGCAATTTCAGTGTGGATCTGCATTTCTTACAGACAAAGAATTATTCAGAACTGGACACAAAAACCTTGTACGCTCATTTCTGTCTCCATTAGCATAGAATGAAGTTCTAACCTGCTTACTTCTGACATCAGTGTTATTTCAGATTTATCTTTTACAAAATTCATACTGTAAGCCGAAAAAAAAAAAAAAAAAAATTTGAGAAGGTTCCTTCTTTCAAAATCTGTTCTTTCAGTCAGCAAATGAATTTTAAACAATTGTCTTTCTTACTCTTTCTGAATTAAGTAATCAATTTGTCTTCATGGACCAGAAATTCACCAGAAATAAAATAGCAGCAATATATACACAGAACTCAGATATATACAGAGAAACAGAACCTCTTTTACTTCAGCCCAGTAGCTAGGAGGTAAAAGGCATTTATTAGTGCTGACTGTAGAAGGCATGGCCCTTAGTCTAGCATCTGTAGGAATATTATGCATGACCGTATCTGTGGGAGAGAGGAGAATCAGGATTAAAACGTGGATGGAAAGGTGGTTGAAAATGAAAGAAGAAAAATGCAGAATGCCCTTTGGTAGAATCCATTATCTTAAACCCCAGTCTTGGGAACATGAGAACACCCTTGGCATAAACATTTGTGTTGAGGTCAAGTGGGATTAGAAGAATATATAGTTAGATGCCTGGGGCTATGTCACAAAAAGAAAATATTAATTAAAAAAACAAGCTAGAGATTTTACTTGCCCTCAAACTACATTTTCTTTTAATACATTCTCTAGCTTTTTACAGTCAGTGGATTTGATTTTGATCTCACTTGTATTGGTTTAAATCAGAATAAGTCAGTATAAACCAGCACATGGCTCTGATATCAAATCAACCTAAACAAGGGGAGAGTCTTACACGAAGTGTGCTGCTTCAGTGCAGCTGGCTAAAACAAGGCTGCTCTTGCATTTAGTGTAAGTTAGGATTTAATAGGACTAAGGTGAAAAAGAGGCTGTTTGTAGGGCTGAGTTTCATAAAGGGCTTGGTTCAGTTTCAGGGCTGAAACTTCTGGATCCCTGGGAGTGCTTGTGGCATGGCAATCATCTCCAGGGCTTACCTGAGGCTTCAGGACAGGTTAACAATAGCAGGTGGGCTTGTGCTAAACCTCATGAATTTACTTTCTGGAGGACTTCTTCCCAATTTGAAGCTAAGGATATACAAAGATTTTCATGAATCAAGCCTGCAGTGTTCAGTTAGAAATTCTGCTGAAGACAATGTCAACCTTTTATTTCATCATTGTCTGTCTAAATTAGGAAAAGATGTTGCTTATCTGACCTGACCTTTTCCTAATCTACATGTGATAACAGTTACACATTTTCTCTCGGATGAGTTGGTCAAGATCAGTTAACCACCTGGCCTCAGCTCCGTTGCCACAGAACTTGTTATTTTCTCAGTTCCAAGATATGCTGCTGTGTGTTTGTTCTGGCTGCTTAGGAGAGGCTTTAAAGAGCCACAGCAGCTAAAACAACAGATCCTCAGGACTTGAAGGCTCCGGAGTGAACAGAAACAAATTAAGTTTGTTGTGGGAATTGAACCGGGATAGGTCAAGGAACCAACCTTGCTTGCTAAAGAGGGAGAGGAAAAGATGAGAACAAGAATACCTTGATCAGAGACTTGCATTTGTTTGCTTATTAAATTTGAAAAAAGTATATTTCTATGCAAATGTAAAAATATATTTTATTGTTTTTACTGTGTGATGTCAAAACATAAGGAGTTCTCATTGCTGAACTACTATACAAAATTTTGGCCCATACCCTGTAAAATGTGCTTCCATTTTGTACCTGCTTAAAGCAACATCATCCAATCTTTTCATCTAAGGATTTTCCTTATATTTCATAATGATTTTTGGGAATAATAGAAAAACATATTCTTTTAACTTTTTGTAGGTTGTGCTGACTTATTTTAATGTTAAAGTATAATGATGGATCATTGGCTGATGAAGGGACTGCCTCAGGAGGAACAATGAAAGAAAAGAAAAGATTTGAGTGCATTCTTACACTACTTCCATTAAATAGGTTTGAACTAAATTCAACTTGAGTATCATTCGTTGAAAAAAACCCCGTATTTTCAAACTAGAGAAAATACAGTGCATTAAATAGAATAGTTGATCATTACTTAGAAATCAAATTGCTCAATAAACACTTCATTTTCCTAACAGAACTGGTATTCAACTTGGCAATTTGTATGAACAATATATATGTTCTTAATGTATATGTTTATCTACAATAGTAAACATAAGCAACCTTTTGCCTACCATATAATGCCCCTAAAGGCATTATGGGTTAACAGTGATTTAATCCCCTTATGCATGCATAATATGACAAGCTTTGCATAAATGATAATAAATAATTGGTGTATATAAATAATTCATCATTTATTTTTGCAGTAGAAATAGAATTCGTAGACATACTTTAAACAAAGGGAATAGCAAACATGATCTCAATCAGAAAAGGGGTTAAATCACATTACACAAAACAATGTTTCAAATAATCAAGACTCGTGCATGCAACATATTTTTTTATTTCTTTCATTCTAGCATATTATACTGCCAACTTATTCTCAAGTATGGAACAATACATATTTAGCACTATCATAGAATAAGGGAAGAAATAAATGCTATATTGGGCATTTAATTCAAAACAAGAGGGAATAATATGTCAGAAAAAATAAATGTATATACTGTGCTCTCTAGAAAATTGGACATTTTGGTGGATTTTATTTTTTACACTGGAATCAGTTCTGTTGTTTTAGGAAGATTCCTCTAGTCCTTCCAGGGCAGCTAATAGCTCATAAAAATCTAAAATAAATTGTTAATTAGATTAATTTTTTTCATGACATAATATCCTAAAAAAAGGCGGAAAATACAGTGCTACTCTAAATAAGGAATAGTTTTAATAGTTGAGTCATTAAGATTTCAGGATTCAATGAATACAGCTGCAAATTAATTTTAAGGATGTAATGCCATCCTTATTCAGCAAGGCAGTCAAATATGCACTTAAGTTAAGCACATGCATCAATCTCATTGACTTTACATTATTCTCTCCAGAGTATATTTCTTTTCATTAAGAAGACACTGGCTCTTAACTACCATCAAACTGCCGACTCAACTTGCTTCAATAAGTCCCTGTGAAGCTCTTCAAAGTCTTCTCTAATTTTGACCAATATAAAGAGCACTGGCATTTGCAAATGTTGGCATGTCATTTCTTAACCCTTTCTACTGAAAATTGTGCTTGTAGATATATATCGATATATCAATCTATAGAGATATAGATATAGATATAGATATAGATATAGATATAGATATAGATATAGATATAGATATCGATATGAAGTAGGAGTGATCACAGTATATAAAGTGATTAAAAATCCTGTGACAAATGAAAGCCCCTCAAATTATTGTGCTTGCTTTTCTGACGGATATTAAATACTCCTGGTTAAGGGAATGTGAGATACCAGGTATTAATTTATTACTCTCTACCAAAAAAATCCCGTTATTCCTAGTTTCTGACTTTTAGCTATTTTTGAACCAAAACCAGAACCTGACCTCTCACCTCATGACTCCTTAAATATCATACAAAAGCAGTGTTAGGTGCTTTGAAAGTGCAAGATAATGTGTTTCTGTTATTTCCTTGTAAAGCAGAGAATTGTGATGTGCACAAATTTGCCTTTGTTACTATCATGTCATGGCCACTCAGTTGTTTCATTATACATTATTCATTACTTTTCATTAGTTTCAACCAATTTCCTGATATTAATTCATAAATCCCAGAAGTTTCCCTACTTCCCATTTAAAATTAGATAAGAACTCTTGATAGTATCCGATATAGTCACAAATTTAAATAAAGTATTGCATTTTTTTTTTTTTTTTGCTAGCAGCTCACCTAAAATTTAAATGTTTAGGTTTATTATTTTTCTCGGACCTCTCTCCTGACACTGCAGCATCTGATTATGCCCTAAAATACATAAGACTTAAAAAGCTTCTTGCTTAAATCCAACATATCGAGTCTCAACATTCCTTCTCATCTGCTATCTGACCCCAGAGCCATCCAAAATCCATACGTTTGTTTTTTCTTATGAGTTCAGCTGCCTTCACATCGAACTGCCTGTCCCTGGGCCCTGCAAGAACTGCCTCTTCTCAGGGAATTCCCCAGAAATTTAGGCACTCAGGTAATATTGGAGAGCTTTCAGGCTCATATTTCCTCCACCTACTGCGCCCAGAGTGGTAGACAATTTTTCTGGGACGTGTAATGATCTGTCCCCCTGCAAAGGGGCACAAATGCAGCAAAGAGTAATCAGTGCCTGCTGTCCAACAGATCTGTAATCAGAGCAAACACACAGGATGTAGGGCACCTGTGTTTCATTTCTTCCTTCTCTTGTGGATCCTCTGCACCAAAGCCTGTGATTTATGTGCAGAAGCCATGGATTTGATTCTTTGTGCTGCATACCATGTGGTGCAGGGTAACAATCTATTTTGGTAATCAGAAATCGTGAAATCACAGTTCTGAGGCAAAACAATTTTGGATTTGGCTTCCAGCCTCTGATGTAGTGCATGTTTCACCATTCATACGAAACAGTGGTTGGATCAGAGGGTGTGACCTGCTCATGTTGCCATGCTTTGCAGCCTGTGCACTCACCTGAGCATTGAAAACTGGAAGATCTTATCCCTTTATTTCCAGGAAAGAACTGGGATTGCATCCTGTTCCTTGTGTTGTGTGGAACAATCATTAATGAGAAATCTTTTTCCTGAGATTTTAAAAAGATCAGTTCTCTAAGACAGGGCACCACTGGACCAAACCAGAGCCAATGCCAGCGCACAAAATGTTCCAGGCATGGTGTGTTGGGGATTGCAGGTGGTAGAACCAAAGCTATGACGGTTTGTATGGGTGCAGTTACACAGTATTTGAAACTTAAAAAATATGCCTACTCCTTCCATCTTCAAAGTCTTTCCTTCTGGTGAGCTGCAGGTTCAGATCTCTAGCGTGGTAGAAAATACCTGTCTTTTTCCTTTCCTTGGGGAGTTAGTTCTCTGCCAGATAGTGAAATCCATGCACTCAATACTTGCTCAAACATCATAGTGAAAAGGATGGGGCAGCAGAGTGTATACAAGCGAGCAGAGGAGAAAAAATGGTGAGATAGCTGTTAGATCAACCCAGCAAATATTCCTTAGCTTCACCCTGAGGTCAAGGCACAACCTGCTCTCAGTGTCTCCTGTTGACAAAGGGAAGGAGTTACTTACCAGCAGGGAGTTGCTTTCAATAAAATAAAATTTGAAGAATAGCAGAAACATTCCTTGGAAGTTTTTGCTCCTGATATACCTCAACTCTGCAAGGGCAATGACTCAATTTTCAAAAAGAAAAATTAATTTTAATTTGAAATCTGGGCACTGTTATTCAATTCAGTTATCTATATCAAAAGGTGCCTAAACAACATTCTATTAGTTATCTCTATATGTTAACTCTCAATATAATTAGTAGTAGCTACTAATATCTTTTCTTTTCCTGGATATCATTGAGGATATCTTATCCTCTAAGAAGAGGAAAATAAGTAACATTTTCAATAAGGTAATTTAAATTATATGCAAAGAGAAAAACCTGAATAAACATCTAATTTAAGTTGAATGTTCTCTTAAATTCATCACTTGAGTGTTTTGTTTTTTTGTTTTTTTTTCCTTGAGATATGCTGAATAAAAATATTCAATAACAAATACCCAAGCCTTGCAGCAATAAATAAGAGCACACATGTAGGTTGTTTGGCCTCCACAGTGGCTTTTCCCTTCAAGTATTATTTCTGTCTTAGCCATTAAAAAAAAACAACCAAAAACCAAAAAACCAAAAACAAACCAAAACCAATCATGGACACCACTTACAACCTACACAGTGGAAATTAGAGCCTTTTAGGGAAAAGATATTTGGCTGATAAAAACCTAGCTCCTTAAACTTTGGTGCGACATAATATTTCTTTTGGCAAGGGGTCACTGGTGCTCAGCATACATCATCACTAACTTATTAGATCTTGAGGCAATTAGCTGAAAACAAACAGAAGAGACAAGCCCTGTATTGAGCTATAGAAACCAGAAGAAAATAGCCCATGGCACTCCATTATTCCAGAGCTTCATCAAAGGCTATGCACTGGCTGCCGTTTAAAGAAAGGAGAGTATTGTTTTCATGTAACATCTATACAGTATTGGGACTTTACCTTGTTATTTTTCTCCTGCTTCAAGTTACATCCAAACTTGCCTTGTTATAATAGGGCAGTGGAAAGAACTTCTCAATTTCTGCCTAAAACAGTATGTGCAATGTGTTTCTTGATTAGGTAAGGATTAAAAAACCAATTAGATCCTCCTTTTCCATGGGAAATCACATGAGGAATTTTGAGAAATACTACTATAAACCACTGTGTAATGTAATTGACTATGAAAACATGCGACGAAGGAAGAAATTATATCTAAGAAACCCATGGAATCATCTAAGCAAACTGACCTTTACCTTTTGCAATGTAAATATGTATTTCTGAATTCCAGAAACTAGTTGAGAGGCATATTTTACTAGTGTCAGTTAGAAATTACATTTTTTCACTACAGAAAAAAATAACCACTTAAGAGAAAATATGTATTACTCTAAGCATGACTCAGGTAAAAGTTATCATAAGGCTACAAGTAATTTTGTGGATTTTTCAGTAATGTGCTACACAGAGTGTTAAATATGGTGCTAAATAACAAAATATGGCTTCACTTGTACATAGTAAATAAGAATTATGATACAAAAATGCGTGATTCTTATTTTAAAAACCCCACATTTTTACTAAATGATAATTTAGTTCATTGTTTTCAGAGGAGGAAAATGATTGTTAGAGGTACCTGGCTGTATTTGCCACTTGCTTCTTTTCTGGCTGTTTAATAAACTCTTCTGTGTACGCCAACTGAACTATATCAGAATCTTGCATACTGCTAGTTTACTTTAAACACAGCAAACCTCTAAATTAATTTTCATTTTGAGAAGCTGCATGTTTTAGGTTAAAGTTTTATAATATTTAATGTAAATTTCAGGGAAATCTTTTATTGAAAACACTGAAAGTATTTTAAATATACAGAATGCCAAGATAACCTTACTTATATAATTTTTATTCCTCTTTTCTCCACCCAGAATGAAAAAAAACGAAGCCACTCCAAACACATAAACTGAGATTCTTGATGATATAAAGTCCTTCTTTATATCAGTGTTGAATTCTGAACTTAGAGTCAACAAAATCTGTCTCTGAAGGCTTGAAACATGATGGTGTAAGGTATAGGATGAACAGCAGTGTCATCGTTTCACCCCCCACCCCCCTTCCCCACCTTCCCCATTTTCCTCTAGCTTAATGATCAAATTATTTGTAGACTACCTTGCTCCTGGTGTAGGGTGTGCCTCAAAGCATTCTGCACTCTCTTGGCTTCTGGATCCAGCCTGTGAGGCAATTAACAGCTACTGTTCTTAATTATGCTGAAAAGCTATGAAGAGATTAAAAGTAGACAGAGCAGAAAAGGCCATCACAGTGGTATTTATTTCAGGATGTCTCATCTGTATTTCACTTCTGAGACAAGACTGAGGTTATAAATACTTTTCCATGTTCTGTATTTTCAAAAAAAAGCCAATTCCTTTCCCGTATGGGAATGTAGAGAGAGACCTAATAGGAAAAAATAGACATTACTGAACACCGACTATGACTTCTAGCTGCCTTTGTAATTAATGCTTGCAGAAATTGCAGTGGTTAAAACAAAGATAAAGAGGAAGAAACAGCCATGAAAACTATTAGCCTATATTTATTTTAAACCATAATTTTTTATTGCGATCTTCCCTGAACAACACAGACATTAACTTAGCTTTTTCCCATAGTAATGTCTCCTTTCCTATCGCGTATTTACTATTGCAGGTCTATATCTTTCATCTCTTCAAAGTCACTTGAGTGATTTACAATAGTCTTATCAATTTCATGTGAATGGTCTACGGAATGCTAGGATTTGGTCAAATTCTTTCCCACAAGAGGTTTCAATTTGTTCATCATTCCCTGCTGGTATCTGGTTTCAAGACATGATGTGCAGAATTACCTTTAGTATCAGTTCTGCAGATACAATGCATTAGCCGAGAAAATTAGACACAATTCCTTTTAGATCTGATGTGCTGCCGTTGTCTTTAAGTTGTCAGGGTGTCGAATTAATGGCAACTGGAGAAGGTTGCCATGACTTAAGGGATCACTGTAAAGGGAAAAACAATCCTTTATATCTTTTCTGAGAGAAAGGAAGGCAGCTGTTACACATTGCTCTGCTGTGAAGTCCCCGCCACCTTTTTACTTTGTTATGCTAGCAGAGGAGATGCATATATATATGTATATACACGTACATACATACACAGAGAAATTTCCTTCCATAAAATGAAAACAAAATAGCATGTATGTGGCAACTTTAACTTTAAAAGCAAAAAATGTATTATTTTAAGCTTGAACAAATAACATTTTTTACGATGTCTAACTTCAAAAAAGAGCCCTTCCCCCCAAAAAAACCCTGAAAATATAGGACATCAGTTTCTACCAAGTTAAAACCATATTTTCAGTTACTGTAAAATCTCATAAATATAAATATACAGTTGGTGGCAATTGCTTCTTGTGAAAAAGAAGTCAAATCACACATGCAATAGTTTTTTTACACTGTTACTGAATATAATTTCTCTCTTCATGTTTATTTATTTATTTATTTATTTACATTTTGGAAAGTTGGGTTTTTCCCCTTGGAATTAAAACTGTAAGTAGGCACAACATTTTAATTTCTGCAGGAGAATTGCATTCTCAGAAATGTAATTTGAAAATGACATCCATACAGACACTAGAATTTCATAAATGATTCTTGAAAGGCTGTCCACATGGTCAAAGGCTTTCTGTGGGCCCAGCAAGGGATCTTTGCATAGATGCTGATTAATCCGGATAAGACATTTGTGAGCCAAAAGTCCTGGATGCATGTTTATAAAAACTAAGTGGTTGAAAACTTTTCAGTGGGTAGAAAGACGGCAAATACTATTAAGCATGTTAGATGACGAAAGCTAAAATGCACAGGTCATCTCTCAGGTTGAACTTAAATAGCCTGGTCTCAGTCTGTGTAGCCACTATTTCATTTGGGTATGCTTTTGTGTCATCTTCTAAAAATGTTTCTAACAGTGTAAATTAGTTAAAAGAGCATATTCACTTTACAGTGTGTATCTAACATGTAGTATAGATGCAGTCAAATGAAATTAATATGTACATACAAACAAACTAAAAATCTACAGTGGCATCATATAAACAATAGCACTTTTATGCTCCCCTTACAACACTTCACATACTTTACCTCTGAGGAAGCCTCAGTAAATACACAGTCTTTTCTAGATATATCTAGAAGGCCTGAATTTTTAGTCTATCTACTACTGCATATCCACCAGAAACTAAAGACCTTAAAATTCTTCCACCCTGAGCCCTGAAATAAGAGTCCTTAGGGACTGTCTGGGTTAAGCACCCAGGCTGAGTTCATTTGCTGAGTCAGTCACAAATTAAATAGAATTTTACGAAGAGTATAAGTCACAAGTTAAATAGGATTTTATAAATCAAAACAAATCTGTCAAATTTCATCTGAAATGTAAAGTATATTTTAGAAGTTCAGATGTAATGTGTTCCACATGTGATACATAGCTGATTAAATACCCTACCATAATCTGATTTAACAGACTTTCAAAGGACTACCTGGGTGTATCTCTGGTAATTTTGAGTGAAATTGCCATGTTTACATGAATGACTGAGAAAAGCTTTCCCCAAAAACAAGATTGACAATGTTGTGATCTCACACAATTGAAATAAAATTATTCACAGCCTCTACTATTAATTTGATATCAGAAACATAACTCTTAGATTTTCTGCCTTTCACAGTGAAACCATA